>NW_026462558.1:0-65334 GCF_021730395.1 Mercenaria mercenaria
CAAAAATGGCCCAAAATGCACACCTTGCGCGACCTGTACCATATTATCTGCGAATGACTGACCTAAAACACATGCATATTTTTAAAGCATGTGGCCAGACGAAACTAATGGTGGGAAGAAAAGTGTCTCATAACCGTTTAGGTTTTCCGCTGTTTTGAGCTGAATCTGGATGGATGAATGACCGTTTCCATTTCGTCTGAATTCCGTTACCTCAGGTAAGACTTTAGACCCGACCGTCTACACGGAGCTAGGAAAATCGATTCAAGTACATATTTACACAGTAACTACTCGTACGCAGGAATCCTCAGTTCTATAAACATCATAAATAACCAGTTGAATATAAATGCCTTTGAAGTGCATCTGTCTATTCTATTTAAAAAACGTACCCGGACCAAATGCGAAACTGGTCCCTGCCACTTAAATATATAATGTTTCCTTTACATTTATAATAAACATGACACCTGTGTGATTGAACCATACTGCGCAAGTCATACCCATGAAAATATAAATGCATTGGCCCAGCGCCAAGATCCAGGCCGTGAAATACAGTGTTGATGATCGTTCATTTCGTTGAATGCCGTTTAAAATGTACTTCCTTGTCCTGCGCTGCCGGATTAACATACCATAATGGTGAGTTTGATTTTTTCTTCTGCATATATTACATTGTACTCAAAAAATGCATATTATCTGCTTTCATGGTTTTAGTATAACGTTTATGGTCGAGTATAAATATCCCAACAATAGTTGGAAAAATATTGGGTAAAAATACCCCAACGATGTCCATTGTTTCACGGCGGAAGAAATATATGCCGCTCTCTTTCGGCAATCATTGTTTGGCACATAACAAATCTAAAGTACAATGCGTATTTTGTAATACCCTGCCCATTGAAATTACAATGAAATAAATAGACCTTGTCGGTTTATGTGAAGTCTGACAGTGAACATCGAATGCGGACTGTCTAGGGAGCGTTTCAAAACACAATTATTCATTTATTGGTTTGTTTTGGTAAGCGCCGTTTTTACAGTATTTCTGTTATGTTACGGCAGACAGTTGGCCTAACCAGTGTTCCTGGATTGTTTACCGGTACAAGTTAACCTTTTCTCAGCAAGTATCTGTTACTATTTTTCATGGAAAATGTTAAAATGTAACGAGCAAACTATTTTTAAATTGCTTTAAGACAGTGACAAGTCACACCCATTAACTGTGCATACTGAAATGAGACTGATCGGAGACCATGTAATTACAGTTTGGTGATCATCTGAAGTTCACTTTAAACTAGTGTACAGATTTTTAAACTATCAAAATGTGTATCCCTAGTAGTAGTTCAATAACATTAAACTTGCACAGGGCGCCTTTTAATATTTGGGTGTTCAACATGAACCTGTGTCAAGTTTAATCGAATGACAGCCGTTTGCATAGCACAGATTTCGACCTTATTTTATTGGAGTGTAATGTAGGAAAACCCTCAAACACGTGATATATTGGTTTACCGTAACTTAAACTGCACCTCCAGTCACTGCCCTGACACATTACACAGATTCTTCTACCGTAATTTAATGAAATATCATGAACAATACAACATTGAATAAATATATAGAATCAATTATACATGCTTAGACCAAAAATACGTATAGCCTACGGCTCTAGTGAAAAATCTGCGGCCATTATCTAACGCATGGTACCGCCGAATACACGTGGACTAGCCTTTCAAACTGCTTTGATATGAACTAATAATTTATTGAAATAACTTTTAATTAAATTAAAACCAATAAATGCTGGTTACACCCATCAATTATAAACATATGCATACTACATAGACAATACGTTAGTAACCGGCCGCATTTTTTTTTCAAAGCCAACCGTGAGACTATTTTTTCGTCTAAAATCATTCTTTATAATAAAGAAGATTTGACAGTTTCATGTTGTGTTGCGAAAGAGCATGGATGTAAATTTCACTTTGAGTGTGCGGAGAAATCTTCAATATTTTCAGTAAGACAGTATGTTCAATTGGTGTGTAAAATAGGTTTCTTTGTCCGTTGTTAGTATTTAGTTATCGCTTTCAGTCACTTCCACCGTGAACTTGTAAAACCTTCCGCAAGATATTTTGCGGAACGCTCTAAAGGGAAATTTATAATTTCGATAAAACGTCGGACTATATGAAATGTCAAAATCGTAAAATATTGAAGTCCGACGTTTATTTATAGAACTATACAATTATGTGCTTAAAGTGCACAATCCTAAACAAATTATCCTCTACGATTGCGATCGCACTCCCTTTTCGGCAAAGCTTCCATTTTTTCGTTATATCAAAATACCCTTGAATGTCTATTCTTCTTTTTTCGGCTCGCTACGTTCGCGAACTTGCCTATATTTACTATTATTGACGCTGTTCGCTTTAAATAAAGTCTGATGATGATTCTTTATATTATAGAATATAATTTTTTTAGAAAGGTCAAAGCATTACTTTTATGCGAAACTGATTATGTATAACTATTTACCTTTTCTCACAATAGCGGAATGAAATGTATAAAACGGACACTTTACGTTTACATTAAGTTTCTAAAAAAATGAGGTAAAATAAATAGATTTTGTAACTGAATACTATGAAATTGATCAACGGTGTTATGTGAAAACTTTTAACGGTGTTATGTGAACTTAAGTGTAAAAATCAAGGATCATATATTAGTGAAAAATTGTTTAGCGGCAGGACCCGTACCTAGGTTTGCTACTCATTTTATTCAGAAATGATTTTAATAGTAATAACTCCGCAAACAATATTTCGAGCGGACATGCCAAAGATATGCTAAACAAGGTTTTTACTATCATTGAAATCTGGACTAGAATATTGAAATGAAGCGTTGACAAAAAGTTCTAGCAGGGCCTTTTTTTCCTATAAATCTACCTCCAGTAAAAAGAGGTAATCCCAAAGCAAAGAAAGTATTTTCCCCAGTTCTGAATTTAGCATTCCCAAATTAGTATTACCTTTTAGGAATTTTGCCGGTTTAAAATAGTTTTGCTAATTTGTATGTATATTTTGGTCATTAAAACAACAGTTATACTATTGAACAATTACTAAAATGCAGTCCATTAATATTTTACACAAAAATATCTTTACATAGATTTTGTTTATTTGCAAATTTTCTCAAATAAAACAATTTTCAAGAGCATTTTCCTACTTCCACTGGTGTTGATTGCGTTCCCAAAATGATGAAAAAGGACCTGTCTACATAATTTCTATCTCTAATAATGAAATACAATTAATTCATCAAATCGTTCAACGTACAATCCATAACTTACAAGGAAATTCATTGATGCAAGCATCAAAGACGCCGCCAAGTGTTGTGTCTGAAGTACATTTATTGCAATATGAGAAATCACCTAATCATTACTTTATTAAACCGGTTTAAGCTCCCCAGTGGTGTTTTTGCCACTGACCGTTCCAAGGCGGTGCCCCACTGTGTTCCTTTGTTTGTTCGTTTTGTCCTTGTGTGTTGACTTTGTGTGCGCGCGTGTGTGTATGCTTATTGTTCGTCTTGTCCTTATGTGTTGGCTTTGAGTGTGTGTGTGTGTGTTGTTCGTTTTGTCCTGATGTGTAAGCTTTGAGTGTGTGTGTGTGTGTGTGTGTGTGTGGTGCACGCGTTTGCGTGCTGGGGGGTTCGTTTTGAGGAGGCTGCGCTTTTGGTGCGTGGCATTCCCTGTTTGATATTTTTCTTTGTTTTTATTAGTCTGACTGGCTACAAGTTATCAACATTAGCACATAAAACAATATATGTTATAAACTGTTTAAAACATGAAGAATAAACATGATAGAAAAGTTTTACCATGCAATACAAATCCTCTACCTGCAATGACATTAACATTGCGAGTAGGTGGTCCCTTTACATACAAAATTAATGTAATTATTTCACTAGCTAAGGTCGTCTCCTGTGAAAAGTTCTTATATGCAGGAGCGTGTGTATGAAGTTTCACAGAAATGCAGTTTGTTGGGAAATGAGGAAATGTTGAAATTATTTCAAAGTTGTGGTTCACAGAAACCATTATTTTTATTATCATGTAATGTAATGAGTGTTTTCTATTTACTGATGAAGTTTTATGGACCTTAGTCACCTACATTATAGATTTCAGAATGCAGATTATACACATCAATTTACTGTTTCCCTTGACAAAAACAATCAAATATTTTGTCCAAGAAAAGAATGATATAACATAAATAATCTCTATATTGCCCCTATTCACAAAGCATGACTCTTTCTTATGTACTTTTGGAATATCATAGAATTCTCTTTTTTTTTCGGATGAACGATAAACTCGAAGTCCTCGTTGAACTGTAAGGTTACTAGGAGTATGTCAGTGTCTAGTTCAAATCTAATATTACAAGAAATTTAGAAAGCATAATAACCCACTGCCAAAGTGTAGAAAATATTTCAATGAAAATGTTTTTTTGTTTTTGTTTTATTTGATCTTTTTTTGTCAGGAATGGACAAATACAAAAACTATCCATTAAATTAAAAAGAAAAAAAAAAGAAGCAAGTAACAAGATATAATAAAACCAGAGCAACTGACTAGTCATATAAAATCACTGAAAATATAAATTCAACAGGGAATTCTATTTTAAAGTCACTGATGCTTTGATAAGTTATGGTCCCATGGCTTTTGATATTTCGATCTAACCACATTTAAAGAAGTATTAACTTGTCACTGACAAATTCAGCCAAGTGCTCTTTAGCCTATTGCACACCTTAGTTGACAGTGTATATCTGTAAACAATGAGTAGATCTATATGACACATAAGCAAAAAAAAAAGAAAGAAAAAAACAAACAAACAAACAAACAAATAGAAATAGGAATTTGCAAAAGTGTGCGCATTCTGAAATTACATCTCTGTACCTATCAACAAAGAAAATAAGACAAAAAGGTTAAAAATAAGTTAACAGCGGCATATCTATGCTTATTGATTCCTTTATTTACCTTGTAAATACGTTTTTTTTCCAAGGATTTTTTATGCAGGCAAATGTAATTTTCCATATTTTTTTTTTTAATATTCTCTTCGAAGTTGTAAAATACACGAACGCTCCCTTGTCCAGGCGATTCACGCTTTACAGTATGATATATCTGCGGTGTGTTCTATTTATAGAAAATGAGATAGGTAAGTAGGTCATGCTAAGAATAGAAATAGAAAACTTGACTTACAGAGTAACCTCCCTTATCAATAAATCGGATCGGATCAACATTTTTGACGAAATTGTAAATAAAAAAAATATGTTCTGCTCTACAAATAAGGAGAGGATAGACAGATAGCATTGTTTTAAATCACATAATAAGTTGCATTACATACATTTTTTATGTTTTCTTTTTGCCATTTTTTGTTTATTCACTAAAATGCATTGTGCAATATCGTTGATCCTTTTACAAACTATTCACTGTGTTCAGTTTATTACTCCGAAACTATTCATTACCATCTTTACAGGGTCCGAAATAAAAGTGTATCCCATATACTCGACACCGCCTTCAGGGCGGCGTCGAATGAATAATATAGACCTGCAACTATCATTCCTAAGACGTTTCAGTCAAATCACACAAATAGTATACTAGGAGTAGTCCGAACATTTTTTCAGTAAAATGAATAGTGGACATAACTCCGGAAAAAATATTTCGAGCAGTATGTACCAACGATATGCACATCTTATTTCAGTAAATCCCATAGACTTGAATGAAATTTGGAGATGAATTACAGAAAAAATCTTTTCATAGACTTTATGTATGATAATCAAAGGGTCATTACTCAGTACAAGATCATTTAAATATGAACCTCATAATACATGCTTAGTTAAAATTTGTACGGATCATTTTGTTTTCAAATCCTGCTAATTATAAAGCAGTTCGGACTTATTTCATTCAAAAACTACTTTTAAAGGACCCTAACTCCACAAAAAAGTGAAAAAAAAAAAACCAACAAAAAAACAAGGATACGCACAACAAGGCTTCAAAATATCATTTCTGTGAAGTTTCGTTTAAGTCCTAGAAGAGGATTTTGAGAAGCTAGATCGGGCTATATGATGACGGACAGATGGACGTACATATGACGAAGGCAGAAACAAAATGTATCAAATGAAATGAGAAACATAGCTTATGGAACTTTTGTATAATTACTATCTTTTTTAAAAGAAATCTTATTCTAAGTACATGTATATTTTGGTGAGCTCTTGATAAAACACTGTACTCATACTTGGTTAAAGTAACTCTTCTAATGTCTTATAAGAACATTCCTATACTATCATTCATTCAAATTGTCCCAAATTTAATAATTTCCTATACAAGCATAGAACATAACCAAGACTCAGTTTCATTCAGTCTGTTTATATAATACTTGAATAACGTTCTGTCATGAACAAAATTAAAGTCAGCTACTGTAACAGTGAATGAAATACAAGTATGTCTTAAAAAGACCCCCAGTGTTTACAGCACATTCACAGTTCATTGTCCACATCAACTTAAGCCGACAATGTCTAATACAGTTTCTCTGACATTAGTGTTCTTTACCATTTACAGATTCATACTGGAGGAAATAAATTAAGTACTGTTATTATATCAAAATTAATAATAAATACGTAACCCGTATATTAGTGTTTCAAAATATGTCACACAAATAAAAGCAGGTAGAAGAATCAAAGTACATAATTATCTAAATTTGTACAATAAGGAAGAATATTTTCATTAAAGTAGTATGTTGCAAGAAGTATATAATTAGATCGATAATTTTGGTAAACGACATGTAATTAAAAAGTTTTACCCCATCCCTGTTAAGATGTCCATACTTTGCCAAAGAACGTAACCATATGTTTTCTATACGTGGTACCACAAACATCATATGCAATTACACTTTTCTATCTAAACACTTGTGCAACCAAATAACAACAAAGTTTTAGAAACGAATATCCTAGAATAAATAAATATAAAAGCTTGGATTTAGCCAGGTTAACACGGACTCTTAGTAACATAATGTCATGTATTTCTTGATTTCTTCAAGATTTTCTCACTGGCTATAATACTCTCAAAGCTTTACAAGCTCAAGATTTACATATTAGTAAATTAGAATGCAGCACGCCATGTCAAATATATTTTATCATAGGACCTTGCACTATAAGTTACTCTTACTTCGTAGAAATTCATAGTGAAGAAACGTAGACAAAACATTTATAGGCTTTCGCTATAATTTTTCTTGCATTTGTTGACGCTTCATATTCAAAACTTTTACGTCTGATAGATGCAGGATATGTCCATGTTGCATACCGACGTTCTTTCCTTAGAGTTGTTTTTGTGAATAAAGCTAGGATAATAGGAATCGTAAGATATTTTACAAGAAAAAATATACATGACGTGTCGTTTTAAAAAATGGAAGGATAAAAATTAATACTTTGAAAGAAATACTTCACACAGCCGACATTCAAAAGAACTTTATTTATTTAATGAAAAGTTTTCCCGGTCCTCAAGTTGTAAGGGATTGACATTATTATCCCATCTATTCCATTGCAGATCGAAATCCATGATCGATTGATTTCAAAATTGTACGTCGGTGTAAAATTACGGTTATCAAGTATTCGCAATAAATATTAGAAGAACCTTGGCATTCTATGAATTGGGAATTGAATATGCTAGGATTTAACAATAGTTAAGCTAGAACAGATTCAATATCACATTTTCATCTGCGGTTTAAAAGCGGGGAGCTGATTTTACTTCCCTGTTGTAATTTATAAAACTTTGTCAACGATAATAAATCATTGGTTATGGATCAATACATAATCAATCTAATTTTACATTTTGTCGGCTTGTAGTATGAATCAGTTCAAAATGGATTTTAAAGTAAAATTGTTTACACTTCCGGAATATCATTTCAAGGTTTACTTTGCACCTGTATATACGCTTACACTTAGTATTGTTCAAATCAACAAAATTACAGACACTTTGTTTTTGTTTAACTTTTAGATGACTTCAACAGTAATTCGAATACTGAAAATGTGTGCACCCAGATTAGTACATAGATACCTTTGAACTGGGACAGAAAATACGGACAAACAGGAAGCTCGTATATTTATACTGAACACATTTGTTACGATGTTACACCGGACATTGGTACCTACACGCTAGATTTAATTTTTAAATGATAATAATAATTTAGGCAAGGACTCGGAAAACTTCAACGAAAATGGCGACAGTTCCAGCAGGTGACATAACCAACTAAACTGCATCATTCTTTTACTTTGTGATGCTTTTGATCATGCACTTAGCGGGCCTCGACTGAAAGTAAAATCGTAGATATTAATTGATTATTGCTTAAGGCGTATATCCACTGCTATGTAAATGTCCCCGCCTCTAATCCAAGAAAAGCTATTAGCCCAGCAGAGGTCCCCAAGAAGATGTGTGCATTGGAAGTAGTTAGAGAAATAAGGTTATAAGCGCTATCTAGCCCCCAAACTGACCCCATTTGACCTTTTGCCACTGACCAACACCGGCCAATTAAAAAAACCCTGTTTGATTAACACAAATTCCTGGGAACAAGATTCACTTACACAGTAAAAAAACACAGATTTTGAATCCAACGAAAACCTCTGGTTTAATAAAGTACTGAAAAATATATATTCAATTTTCAAAATCTATATCAAGACTGAAAACAACTACAGAATAGTTTCAGCCTTAACACGTACACAATATTGACCGCTTTTTATTAAGAGTATTCGCTGTCTGGCAGTTATCGGATTTTAGAATATTCACGACGTGCGAGTTGGCAGCATCTCACTTTAGTTGATTAATAACATCGGAACATTGTTTGTATTAATAAGCAAGCTACGACATCTTTTGTACAACAGAAAAAGGAGAATTTAAACGATAACAATGTAAGTTATATTTTTCGTTTTTCACTAACTTTAGAAATGTTATTTTGTGTTTTTTGAGATAAATTTTACTTGTTCCTGCTTATGCTAATACAATTGTATTTTATTTCAGGGATAACATTACAGCAACTGAACTTTTAGGAGATTTGATAAATTTGACCACCCATCTTGGGGAGAACTACAAACAAGATGAAATATGTGTAAAATGGACTGAAACATATTATACAAAATATTACTCCAAACTAGCGGATGCAACTCGACCTCGGCGTAAACAACATACAAGAAATGATTTGAAGAAAGAATTAAAAGAAGAAATTACAAAATCATTTGGATAAGGAGAAGTTATAGAAAATTTTGTTGTGTATACATCAAATATTGATAAATGTGTTGAAATTATTAAAAATTTAGATCAACAAATATGCAGAAATAATCGAAATATTGTGTTTTGTACATATAAACTTGGATTGATAATTAAAACATTAAAATCAACTTGGCCAAAGGATTGTGCTATAGGACTTTATCTTCATCACAAAGGTATACCTTATACAGATTCATATTGCCGACACCTTGTTCTAGTTTATGACTTAATTGAAAAACATCAAAATTTACTACAATGTAGCATAAATATTGGAACTTTAATAAAAAAAAAGGAAACTGATTGAGGAAATATGTATAGAATTGAATTGGTAACTCAACAACATACAGCAGCGTAACAATAGACTGGATTAAAGTACGTCACTTCCGTGTACAATGTTCACGTTTATTTTTAGATTACAAGTAGCTGATTTTAAGTACGTCACTTCCGTGTGCAATGTTCACGTTTATTTTTAGATTACAAGTACGTCACTTCCGTGTACAATGTAAACGTTTATTTTTAGATTACTTGTTGTATTGAGATCTGAAATATGAAATAATTATTTGTTCATTTTGTTTTTGATTGTTAGCTTTTAGTATTTTGTACAATAAATCATAAATGTTTACACCATCTTGTAACATTTTCATGAAAAATAAACAATAATAACCACAGAGTGTACTTGTTTTATCTTGATACTGTATGTTATTATATTTAACTTTAGGTATATATTTGATTACTTCTTTTGGTGGAGGAAGTCCGAATGGATCAAAGTACAAAGTACTGTGAAGAAACCCCTTGGTTTGATCAAAATATATTTTATCAATAAAACACACCCAATGGGTTCCAGGTCCAATAGAGTTATCTAAATTAATTATTACACATTCAACCTTTGGTAAAGTGTAACTTTCCGAAGACTTTGTCTTTGATTCTTTTGTTTTTGGTAAACCTGCGGTCTCCGAGAGTTTCACTCTTGGTAAATTATTTCTACTAAATACACCCCTAAAGTTTTTAATTTGTAACTGTTTAACCCATTGTTCAATTTCAAAGTTAGAGATAGGTTTGTTTATAACTTATTTTTTTACTATTGGAATTCGTCTGTAAGGTCTTCTTTGTGAATCTATCTGTATACCCTGACCTTGCCCCTTACCACTTAACAAAGATGTGATCAAAGGTATTCCAAGGCTTGCCGCAAGCATACGTAAAAAACCTCCATCTTGTTTTTGTTTTGGAGTTAATTTAAGTATTCCCGTTCCTCTTAATTGTTTTCTTTGATTAGGTGCTATATACGGTGTTATCATATTTCTCTTATTATTAGCTACTGAAATCATACCATTTCCGAGTATTTTACTTACGCCAGTACTGGCAAGGCCTGACAAAGCACCGATACCTAGAGGAGCCAATATTTTTGGAGCTATTTTTGCTGCCATTGGAAGAATTGTTTTTCCTATTAATCCGGCCAAAGTTCCTAAAAATCCACCATTTTGACCTTGACTGGACATATGTTTTTTTTTTTTTTTTGAAATTGTAATTTCTAATCCCTTCTTACTTCTAATAGACTTTTCAATTTGATTAATTTGTGTTTTTGTTAAAAGTAAAGGGAAGTTTTCACGTAATAGTTCTTATTTTAATCTAAAAGTATGCGAAATTTTGTTGTTATAAGCTTTCGCTAAGTTTTTCTTTTGTCCATCTGTTAAATTTACTTTATATTCAATATAATTTGATACCATTATATATTAAATTTATATTTTATTTAAACAATAACAAGTTCATTTCCAATAGTATTTATTGTAACTGTTTCTTCACACAACACAATTGCTAAATACGATATCTTGCAGTGGGAAGTGTATTTAAACGTAAGTGTAATGTTATATGCTTAGGATCTTCTACAATTACTTCCTTTTTAAATTCTAAGTTAAAATGAACAAATCCAAACAATTTTTTAAAATTAAATCTATTTAAGAGACTTCCAGTAGTTTTATTATTTTGTTTATAATAATAATTAAGAACGTCATCATAAATTCTTGATATACATGTGTATTCAGTTTCTGAATAAATGTGGATTTTGTTCTTGTGAATTACTTTTATCAGATCGTTGTAAATAAACAAATACATGTTCGGGTTTTGTTACACCAGCTCTTATTCTAAAAGTCGTATTAACCTGTTGCGTATCTGTTGACTGTGAAATCATTTCACGAAGGTATTTCCACCCTGTTTTTATATATTTTTCAAAAAATTAAATTAAATCCAAATTCATTAAGAATTAAACGCGGAACCCACAAAATTAATCTAGTTATAATTACCCTACCTGCATCGGCAGCATTAGCTCTGTAAATTAATTCATCATCATTTGTTAATTGAAGTGTTATTTGTATTTGACTTGGTGGTAACATGTTTTGTTCCAAACAATGAAAAAATGAATAATTATTCAATGGAATTTTAGCATTTACCTCATTTCCACCCTGGATTAATACCTTTCTAAATTTGAAACCTGGATTATCATCATCAGCAGCAGTAGCAGTAGCATCTAAATAAATAAATTCGTTTGTTCCAGTTGATTCTGTGTAATCTTTAGATAGTTCAACTAAATTTCTATAGTTAATTACCTTGTATAAATTATTACAATCATAAACAATTTTTCCATTTTGTTTAACTATAAGCTGATCAATTATTGAAGCTGCATTATTAATTAAAGCAATTTGATCTCCATCAGCATAATTATTACCATTAGCAAGTTTATTAACTTTAAAACTTACTTCAAAATAACCATTAAACCAATCAAAATATGAACTTCTATCATTAATTGTAAAGTGATACCCGTTTTTTTGTTGTTTAACATTATTTCCCAAGACAGAAATTAAAGGTGTATCTAATTGAATAGGAGTTAGTCTGTATCTTTCACAATACTGTTTTGTTCTAAACATGTATATTATATATTATTTTATTTTTTATAAATTAATCTGTTAATATGTTTACGCTGAGCTGAAGCCCCAGATCCTGACAATAATTTATTTAATCTTATATCAATATCCTCCTCCTCATTATTTGAATTTGTTTTTTGTAATTCCTTGACAATTAAATTACCAACAGGTTTACCAACAGCAGGTTTTTTGAAACTTTTAATTTTTTCTGTAATTTTATCAGCAGCTAAATTCCTGACTTCCGTTCCAATCCTACGGGTTCCACTGTTTCCCTGATATAATAATAATATCTGTGTAACTATAAGAACCATTTGTAAATATTATATCTTTCCAATCTTTACCATTATTATAACGAATTCTTTTATTATCGTATTCATCACTAATATTATGCCAAGAGTAAGTCATAGTGTTAATACTATCCAAACCAACAACATAAGTTTTATTTTTATCTAAAATTAAAGAACGACTGAATCTGATTGTAAAATCGCTTGGAGTATTTTTAGTATCATTTTCAACCGCTTCAGAACTTAATACTATTTTTTGTTCCATTTATATATTCAAGAAAAATAATTTTTATATAACATTTCATGTTGTTCTGGTAACAATTTATTTATTTTTAATAGTACATCAGTTATGCTAATACCTTCATTTTTCAGTTCTTCGTTATTATTTCCGGAATTAATTGAACCACAAATTAACTCCAAGTTACTAACCAATTCTTCTGGATTACATGGACAAAGATTTGAATTAAAACCTTCTCCTCTAATTACTTTTTTAAATTTCGTAGATCTTTTATTGATAGGTAATCCTGATTTTTCTGTTAATTCTTTAAATATTTTCCTAGAAAATATTGAATGTTTTTTATTATTGTTATATCTTTTATTAATTAAATCATCATCTACTTTAGTGTTAATTACTTCTTTTCCAGTTGTTCGATCCTTTGCAATCAATTTGTTTTGACCATAAAGTTTATTTAAGTTAATAATTAAATTACCATATTGTCCATTTGGTGAAACTTTATATGGGTTATGATATCTTATTCCTTTTCCCATATATTTTCCTTGTTTAAGAATATCGCGGAGTGCTTCTCTATATTTTTTTAAATTATCCGACTCAGCTATTATTGTTTTCTGTTGCTTCAACTCCAGTCTTGTGGGATTTTTCTTTCTCGATATTTGCACCAGAATCATCACCAAATTTTCTTATATCCGCTGTTGTAACTTTTATGATATGCTCTACTTCTTCCCTAGTCATTCTTTCTTTTGGATCTTCAGATGTATTGTGAAACAAGTCAAACACATCTTGTGGTGTATTATATTTTTCATCTAAAAGTTCTAAATCAATGTCTTTATCAAGATCAACCGTAAATTCTTTTGGTCTTGCTCCCAATTCTACAGTTGTTTCATAATCTTCAAGTACTTTTTCAACTTCTTCTTCAGTAGGTTCTTTGCTTATTTCCCTGTACTTTTTATATTCTCTCGCCAGTTCTTCAGGAGACCATGTAATTGGTTGCGGTTCTTTGAAAAGCTGTGGTAAACCTTGATATGTTTGTATGTCTTTTATTTCATCACCAAGTAACGCTAATTGTTCTTTAATTCCAGGTAATGCTTTTAACTGACTTGATAATTGTTCTTTTTGGCTTTCTATTCCTTCTGTAATTGGTTTATAATTTTCATTATACATTTCTTGACCAGTAGCTTTTCTGATTTTTTCTCTCATTATTTCATCTCTCTTAGCTCTTATCTTTTGTCCGACTAAGTTTTTTCATATTCTTATTTCATGAAGTATTGCTAGCATTTATATAATAATGTAAGATAATGTTAAATAATGTAAGATAATGTAATATTATTATATAATGAAAATTCCTAATTATGATACAAAAAGTGATAAATCTAATAACTTAAAGCAACTTTACCCTTTTATGCCAGATTCATGTTTTAGGATGTTAATATGTGGATCTTCCGGATCAGGAAAAACAAATACGTTAATGCATATGCTCCGAAAACCTCTTATATATTATGATAAATTATACCTATATGCTAAAAACCTAGAACAATTTAAATATCAGGATTTAATAGACCACTTAAATAAAATTGCAAAAAGAATTAAAGTAAATCCAAATGAAATACCTGAATGTTCTAATAATGAAATAATTGATGTTAATGATCTTGAACCAGAAAAACAAAAAGTAGTAATATTTGATGATTTTGTATGTGAAGAAAAAAAAGGTTCAGAATGAAATAACAAAATACTTTATTCAAGGACGTCACAAAAACTGTTCTGTAATTTATTCAAGTCAGCCTTACTATAAAACACCGAAGGATATCCGTATTAACTGTTCACATTATATTTTATTTGAAAGTCCTGGTAAAAGAGAAAATAATATGATTTGTGATGAACAAAATATAGATAAGATCACAACTCTTTTGTTAATGCAACAAAACAAAAATATGATTTCTTATATGTTGACAAACCAAGGAAGTTTTTGAGAAAAAACTTTACGGGAATTATATAGATGGGAGCTTTTTAATGATGTAAAACAAATTAATCAACCTGACAGTATAAGCAAAGTTAGTGATTATGCCACTAGAAAACAATACAAAAAGCTTAAAAAAGACATGGAATCGTATCTTCATGAAAATAAGGAACTTGATAATACAATGAACAGAACATTAGATATGGGAGGTAATAACCTTATCAACCTAGGAAATCCAGAAAAACCGGGCGATGCAGTTTCAAAACGGTTTGTGTTTAAAAAAGTTCAAAGTGTAATAGAAGACTATAAACTTGAAGATATCAAATCTATAAAACAGACATTAGAAGAAGAAGTAAAGAATATTATAGAATTAAAAAAAAAGATTTTAAAAGAATCAATTATTAATAATTCAATTACAAGGTAAACTTGAAGAAGAAATGAAAGCTATGGTTGATTCTATTAAAGAACTTGAAGAGAAATCTGATTTGACAGATGACAACATACAAAAAGTATTTAGAACTAATTTTGAAAAGTTATACAATCAAGTTCAAGAATTAAAAGATAGTATGATTAAACATGAAGAACTAAAACACAAGATTATTGAAGCCGAGAAAAAGTTGCAAAATATGTATCAGTTAGAAATCAGAACAGAAGTAAATAAACTTAACACTGACTTTACAAAAACAATCAAGATTTAATCGACTCATTTTCAAATAAATTTGCAGAATATAAATCTGAACTGGAGAAGGCAGCTTCACAAAGAGGTGATGATCATGCCACAACATTAGATAACCTTAAAAAAGAGCTTAATTCTAAAATAGAAAATTTTAAGAAACAATTTCGGATCTTGATTAGTGCTGTCGACACACGTCATAATTTAAAGTACGCAGACTTAAATATACTTACAGGTCTGTTACAAAAAGATATTAATAAATTTAATGATAAAATTAAAAAAATAATAAATGATCTGGACTCCGTAGTTGAAATATCAGCTAAACAAGGAGAATCAGTTACTGCTAATGCTAAAGCAATTAACATGATTAATGATCAGCTAGATGCATATGATAATCAAGACGTTATTTTTGGAAGAAGAATAGACAATATATATAATGTTTTTGAAAAAAGAATAGACAATATAAATAATGAAATTAAAAGCTCTGATCAAGCTACAACAAAACGATTTGATGATTTAGCTGAAGTAATTCTTAAACATGAAAATAAATATAAAGCAATAGAAGCAGAACTAGAAAAAGTAATACGTGAAGTGTTTCTTTTTGAATACTACAATAGCAGACAACTACATGTAAAGAATCACAAGGGTGCGGGTGGAAAACTATTATATGATATTGAAGATAAGCAATTACAACAAAAAGTATTAAAGACGGAAAATATTTTTGCATTATTTGGAATGCGAGCTAATAAGATTACAGAGTATAAAATTTTTATTAATGGGGATTATATAATTGAATTTAACATTACCATAGACATTGATGCCTTATTTTCTAAAGGATACAAATTTTATTTTATTTTTGACTGGTGGGGTAAACAGATAAATGGAAAAGAGTATATAACACCTGAGAGAAAAAGTATCGACTCAAAAAATAGATTTGTTTTCAAGAAAAAAATTAAAATTAATTTTATCAAAGAAATGTATTTTACAATTTATCATGAATATATTGAGCTGCATCGAAATGATGAATATACTATAGAACCAGGAAGTTATGTCAGATTCTATCTAGTTAAATAATAAACTTAATTTTTTATATAATGGGAATATTCAATAATATAAATGAAAAAGTAAGTAAAATAGAAAAACAAATAATAAGAAAACCTCCTTTGTTTTTAACATCTGCAACAGAAAATACTGATAGTGTATTATTTCAATGGAAAGTTGATAATGCTAGTCCTGGTTTAGTTCAAAATGGTAATAATGTAACAATTTAACAAAATTGCATCTTAATTATTCTTATAGATGCAATTAAAATAAATAAAGTAGAAGTTAAATTAGAATTAAAAAACAAAGAAAATAAAATTCTTCAAAGTTACAATGTAAAAAATAACAGAAAAAATGAACCAATCTCAATTAATTATGCTGATCAATTTAAGACAGATGGTGTGATTTTTATAGATGGTTTAAACGTTAAGAATATTCGGTTAACAATTTATGGTTCTAGGACATAACCTAACAATTTATGGTTTTATGTCCGTAGGCTAATGTATTAATACCATTAGGTTTAATAGATCTTTTATCGTTATAACATGATAAAGATGTTTTATTAATAACATAACTAGAAATATTGTGCTTATCAGAACGAATAACTTTAAAGGTATGGTTAGTTTGGGTTGAATTAAATAAGGTATCTTTGTAATTTTTATAAACTATTTCTTTACAACATGTTTTTTAATTCCTTTACATTTTTTAATATTAACTTGGTTTTCTAATAAATAGGAATACATTTTACTTCTTAGTCCAACAAATTCAACAATGGGAATTCCTGCAGCTTCGTCTTTTAACTTTCCAGTTACTTTTTTATTATCGTCGAAATGAAATTTTGATTCAGAATCATAATCACTATTATCAAACAAATCTTTATTTTTATAAAAATCTTTATATGTATCTATGGTTTTTATTTCATAACACAAACTATCAGCGTCGGTAAATAGTAATTTACAGTTGCCTTTATACTTTTCTTAAATAAAGTTATAATGAAAATCATACATTAAATATTTTGATAAATCCAGAATACACATTCCGACCTAACAAGGTCCGTTTAATAATAAACTTTCTTTTATTTTATGAATTCCAAATAAATTTTTATTAAACATCGTTGAGCTAACAAATGAAGGTTTGGCAATATAATTTAATAAAAGGTTTTCATCATGCGTCAGGTTAATATTAACCCTCTTACGTAAATTTTCTAATGTCTTACCGAATACAGAATTATTCATTAACTTAAAAAAGAATTTTTGCTTTAGATCTTTTTTGAGTATTAAAATCAATATATCCTTTTAACCAAGGACTTTCATCAAAAGTTAATATTCTATGAATCTTAGTTATTTTTAATCCTAATTGAACATAAAGTTCAAGATTTTTAAAATGAAGTTAATCTATTAAAATCTTTAATCCAAACATAATGTGTTTTTTTATTATTACTTTTTAATAACATGTCACAGTGTTCTTCATATTGATATTTTGATACGTACAATGGATAAACATTATTATGAGAACTGGAAGTTCCCAGGGACTCCTGTCAATCTTCATAACCAGAGACTCCGTCTCCGGAGGTCGAAGACCAACCAAATATATTAAATCTAATTTCATTCTGAGTTTCTATTTTAGGTATTTGATTTAATGTAACAGGAAATTTTATTCCTTTATTATTGAGTTTTTCTATATGTTTTTTATATTTTGAAACTCTTTGAGGGTCTTTTTCAACAGGAAATTTGTAAGCCAAATGGCACCATCTGAAACATTCATTATCATCATTCTTTATATTTATCAGTCCTTTTCTATGGTGTTGTAATGGCTTTGGTAATTCTAAATAACTAGAAGCAGCCAGCGGTGTATATTTATATCTATTTATATAATGGGCATCAACTGACTCTATTCTCCAGCCGCTTCCTTCTGAAATCCAATTACCAATCCTATTTATTATTTCATCAAAGGCTTGATGTAAAGTGTTTTTTATTTCGTTTATATCAATAATAATTGAAGGGTTAGATTGAAAATAAGCTGATTTATATATTGTATCTGTTTTGTTCATTTTCACAAAAGTTAATTTTAAAACAGCATTTATTTTTATACCTTTTAAAGTTTTAAGTTCAGAGTTAAGAGTATTGTCTATATCTTTTATATTCGAATACTGTGAAATCATTTTTATTCGTGAGGACGAATTTTCGCGTATTTCGCGCTAGGACCGATGCGCGAATTTAAGACCGCGCTATTATTATTTTTTTATTATATTTTTCCTTTCTAAAATTGAAAAAGCGCGAATTTAAGCCCGCGCGAAACAGTCCTTCTTCACGTTTGCGCGAAATTTCATGCCAGCGAATTTAAATGATTTCACAGTATAACTGAATTTTTTGATCTGAACTTAAAATTTTAATTTCAAATTTTTTTATATATTGTTTTGTAGATTTCTCGATTTCTTTAATCATCTATATATTATAATTAGAGAAAAAAAAATCGTTAAGTAAAAGCAAAAAAAAATAAGAGTATTTAAATTCATATCTTTTTCCATTAAGTTTTGATATTCCACTTTTTACTCTGTTTTTTCCTTCACAACACATTTTTATTAGTCCGGAATTAATATCAAGATCTTTAAATGTTGCATAAATGCTTTTATATATATTTTCTTCGTTAGTATCATAATCGGTTGTAATAACTTTTTTAGGATTGTTTCGGTGATTATTTAGTTTAGGACAATCACAGTTTTTACCAGGGTCTTTGATCCCGGGGGCTGAAAGCCCACCATTTTCTTCCAGCATCAAACAACCACATTCGCGTTTATATAGTTTTTTCGGAAAAAGATACGGATCTATAACATTTTTTAATTTATCAATTACATGTTTTTATATTCTTCACTAACTATTTTATCAAGTTTGGAGTTAATAACATTTCTTCTTTTAAGAACTTTTTGATATGAATCTTTATCTGGGTTTGTTATTTCTCCTAAAGTACTGGATAATTTTGGAATAATCGTTCTGTCTACTTTTCTATTAACCATTAAATAATATACTTATAGAAAAAAATATCTTTAACAACGCACCTAAAGAACGTTTAAAAAATAGTTAATATTATCTATATCTTTTGAATAAGATTTTAAAGTTATTTTTTCTAAATTGTTATCAACTGTTAAAATTTTAATACCTTCTTGAGACATTCTGTTTAACCATTCTTCGTGTAATTTGTGTAGTTTTTCTAAATAATCTAAACCAACTCTGTTTTCTTCAGTTCTGTTTCTTTTTTTGAAGTCTTTGAAGAATATTTTAGGGTCGGTTTTAACATAAATAAAAGCATCAATTGGGGTTTTTCCATGTATTTTAATAACATGGTCAATTAAGAAAAGATTGTATACTGCCCATTCGGGATCATTTATAACTCCGGTGACATGATATTGTTTTGTAAAAACATTGCCGTTAGTTAAATAACATCGTTCAAGAAAAGAAACACCATCAAATTTTATAGCAGAATTTAACATTTTTATATGGCTGTTAAAAGTTGCTAAATGAAAAGGAAATGAATATTTTAGAGGTTCTTGAGCAGCAAGTTCAAATAGGTTATATGAATTATAACTTGGATCCATAACATTTTGCCATTCATGAATTGGTTCTGGAATTATATTAAAATTAGGATTATATTCTTTAATAATATCTAAAAACGTACTTTTTCCTGATGCAACATTACCTTCAACTGATATAATTTTTCTCATTTATATAATATACTTATAGAACATTTTTTCTTTTATATCCGTTAAGATTAAATTCCTTCATATGTGTTTCAAGAGGCATTGAATAGTTTTTTTCTTTCTGCATTTCTAACAGTATTGTAAAAATATTCTGAATAACTTTATTTGGATCTTCTTTACTTAATTTCCCGATCCGTGCTTTTGTTATTAGTTGTTTTATTTTGTGATGATGTAATTTTAAAATAGCTTTTTTATCTCCAATTTTTAGTCTATTAGTAAATATTGTAATTACTGCTGGAACGACACAAGCAACTGCTACAATTATAGGAATCGCTGGAACAAGTGCTAATGCAGCTGAGCAACCAAAAATACCTGCTGTAATCTGTAATCCTGTATTTACTCTTCCACAAAACTTATAACTTTTTCTGTAAGCAGCAGCAAGTTTAGTTAAATGATTAATTAATTGATCTATTGTTTCTATTTTAGGAAATCCGTTGTCTTCATTAGAAATTAGATTTTTATTACTCATTTATATAATATATTTTTTAAATTAAATTTCTTCCAATTCACTAAATGGTATCCAACTATTAAATTTTTCATTATAACCTTTCCATTTTACTAAAGTTTGTTTTTTCTTATAGTGTCGTCTAATAACTTTGTCTATTCTAAAAACCTCTTGTTTAGTAGGTAAATGTTCTTGTTCATAAAACGAACCCTGAATTATTTCATTATTCAAATCTTTAATAGTGTATGTTCTGGGATTTGTATTATTAATTCCATAAATTATAAATATTTCCTCTGTCCAGTTTGGTGTATATCCTTTTTCAAAATGTCGTTTAAGTTTGTCTAAGCGAACTCAGTCACCAATTTTAAGCTTTAGTTTACTCTTTGGTGTTTTTAAATTACCATACAAATTAAAATAAACAGTACCTTTATTTAAGTTTTTACTGGCTTTAGTTGGTGACATTTTTATACTAGAATGTTTTGTTTTATTATATTTATCAACCATTTCTTGTAAATTGTCTAAATAATTGTAAGTATTATTTGCTGTAAAATATTTCCACATTATTCTTTTTAAACTTCTATTAAATCTTTCGATTACTACAGCTTTCCCTTCATTAAATGTATGATACATGTTAATCTTATTTTTATTCAAAAATGATTCAAACTTTTTGTTATAAAATTCTTTTCCTTCATCTACCCATAAATTTGTAGGGGTTCTACCTTCTGAAACTATTTTATTAAATGCTACAGTAACAGATTCTCCGGTTTTATTCTTTAATGGAATAACCCAAGCATATTTACTGAATATATCAATAACGGTTAACAAGTACTTCATACCTTTATTATATTTTGAAAAAGCTTGCATATCAACTAAATCAGCAGTCCAAGTATCATCAATATCATTAACTATCACTCTTCGTTTAATAAATTTTCGTTTAATTGGTTTATGTAATTCTTCTGCTAATTCATCACTCCAGTGGTAGCTCAGAGTTACCGGCTCTGCAGTTATTTCGGGGGTCTTTTTGAGTGAGCTTTTAACTCCCGAGGACTTACGTCCAAGTAAATACTCTACCCCCTTTTCCCATTTTTTGATTTTCGTTTTTGTCCGAGACCAAGTTTGTATTTCGTTTTAATTGCAGGTTTTACAACTAAATCTTTTGCAATATTTTCTCCAAATGTTTTTGATTTAGTGTTATTTAAGTTGGAAAGCATTTGTTTGTCACATATACTTGGATCGCGGGGTCGCGAGTTCGATCCTCGGGCGGGGCGTATGTTCTCCGTGACTATTTGATAAACGACATTGTGTCTGAAATCATTAGTCCTCCACCTCTGATCATTCATGTGGGGAAGTTGGCAGTTACTTGCGGAGAACAGGTTTGTACTGGTACAGAACCCAGGAACACTGGTTATGTTAACTGCCCGCCGTTACATGACTGAAATACTGTTGGAAAACGGCGTTAAACCCAAAACAAACAAACAAACAAACAAACTTTTTTTTACACCGTTGTCGTAGCAAAAGTCATAGTCCATACATACTGCGTCTAGTTCATTAACAGGGGGTCCGTTATCTAAAGGATTTCCTGGCCCACAATAGTTATATCCTGGGAGTGTTAAACCTTTCTTAGGTAATAAAGGTAACATTGCTTTATGAATATCTAAATTACCTCTTGTACTTTTAACAAACTTTGATTTCATTCTTCCACAAGATGAACAGGTAGCTAGTATCATTTTTCTCCCGTTTTTTGCTGTAACATAACGAGGATTTATATTATCAGTAAATCTTCTTTCTTTCAAACAATATATTTTATTCTGTAAACTCATTTATATTATATGTATTTAAAACTTTTTGTTTTCGTTGGGTTCAAAATCTGTGGTTATTTAATTGTGAACGTGAATCTTGTTCCCAGGAATTTGTGTTCATCAAACCGGGGTTTTTTTAATTGGTCGGTGTTGGTCAGTGGCAAAAGGTCAAATGGGGTCAGTTTGGGGGCTAGATAGCGCTTATAACCTTATTTCTCTAACTACTATTGGAGCTGAAAGAAAATAGTGTGTCTTCGTAAAAAGACACAAAACATTTGAATGCTTTCACGTTAGTTGTCTTTTGTATTTTGTTGATGCCTTATTTTGAAACATTTTAACGTCTAAAAGATGCAGCATATATCCTTGATGTTTACCGACGTTAATTTGTTAGTTAACCGTTATAAGGAAAAGGCAAAAAATTCAGGAATTTTAAGATTTTGTACAAGAAAAACATATAAACGTACTGTCATATAAAACATTAAAAAATGCATACTATATAAGTCAACCCTTTCGAACTGCCGACACTCTGTATTTGATTAATGAGAAGTAATTTGCTAGATAATCATTGCAGCTAGTTCATAAAATATCGAAAACGATGAATTCTATTCTTGGTTAAATCGTTCATAAATGAATCAAAATTGTACGTAGGTAAACAATTACGGTCATCAATTACATTTACACGAACTGTAAACACTGACTCCATCTATTTTTGAGGGGAGTTGAAAAAGAGCAAATGATATATTCGAGGCGGCGCTAGTAACTGGAACTACGCGATAAATATAGAGAGGATGAGTTGATCTATAACAAATTAAAAACCTTGGCAGTGAAGATCAGTTCAGAAATGATCATGCTTTTTATATATGCAAGTCCCTTTCAAGAAGAAAAGCATTTCACATGTAGTTACAATGTTTGCTTGATGCACCGAACACACTTAAACTGCACTTTAAAACACTCGTACATTCTTGAAGAAAAAGAGCTTACCTGCAGTAACCAACATTTTCTACGTTACGATTTTCAACCTTATATTATGGTGGTCACATTTTTTTCAACGGTTCGACATTCTAATTTTACTGCGACAGCATTAAACGAAAGCTTATAACATGAGTCGTAGTCAATATACAATTCAATTCAAGGAATAAATAAAAATTAAGCTTATAGGAAATACATTTTAAAATGGCATTACTTAAATATTGGCTTTAAGTTGTTATATTTACTTGAACCTTATTCGTCATTTTCATTGTTGTAACAGAATATGAATCGTTCTCCAGAAAATATCAAAACAAATACATTTCACTGCGAAATAGATGTCATACAGATGCATATTTTTGTTAATTTAAGAGTAATTCCTGTTCTATTAAAGCGAAGATCCAGGCTACATAAGCTGAGTCACAAATGCAATGGCGGACAAAATATTGCAGAAAGCGATACTCATTCGAAAATTGTGTTTATAACATGTTCAGAATTTGTTGCATGGTTTATCTTATTTTAGGTAAAAGGATATATTTTAAAGTAAAAGGTGACTCCATGACATTTCATCTGTGGAACGTGTAGCGTGACAGACTTCTGGCACGATTTCTGGTTATGTTTCAAAACGGGATTCGTTTCAGCTCAGAGATTCGTGACAGCATATAACATCTCTGAGCTGAATATTTTAGCTACCATTAAATTTATTACTTTTTTCTTTTTTGATATTTTAATCAATATCAAAAATGTTGGAAACAAATTTGAAATATTTAGCATACAGAAAGACCCACAGAACAGTTCATAAATAATCTGTCTAAGCAATGTCTGCACTGTTGTAATATTTACAACATGTCGTGCAATGACATTATCCAGACTACACCTAACAGTATTTAGAATACACGAAAACATGACACACATATACTTTTTTTCTACACCAATACACGATTTTATATCTATTGATCAGAAGATTGGTTTACGGGTTAAATTACACGTCAAAATCGTAACTTCTATGCGTATGAACATTTATGAGATATCAAACTTTTACCTCCTTTACATTAAGCATACATAATTATCATTTAGAAGGCAACTTCAGTTATTTAGAAGATGTCATGTAAATGAAATCTGGTTTAATATGTGTAGTTCTGTACATATTTATGTTACAGTAACTTCTCTATAAATTGAAATTTCGCAATTTGACGACGAAGTTTTCTTACTATCTCTTATTACTGAATTGCGATATCGTATAAAATTGACACGTAAATGTATAGTTTATGCTAAATTGTCAGTAGATTAGTGTTTTTTATACCTAAAATGAATTTTTATTTTATTGACATCTTTGTCATATTGTGTAAGATGTAAATAAAATCTGCGAGAAAATCCTTTGGAACCAAGCAAAATAATACCAGACTCGGTTGGATTGGGTCTGTTCATGAGAGGCAATGGAAAGTGCA
Source organism: Mercenaria mercenaria (assembly GCF_021730395.1). Lineage (NCBI taxonomy): Eukaryota > Metazoa > Mollusca > Bivalvia > Venerida > Veneridae > Mercenaria > Mercenaria mercenaria. The sequence goes on from NW_026462558.1 coordinate 24,765, forward strand.
ACACCCCTTTATGACCACTAGCACCGGCTTAAGCGGAATTCTTTAATACAAATGTAGTAAAATCGAATGTTTTCCATGATCCCAAAGCATAAAAAAATATAACACCATTGATTTCATGTACGGGGGGACCTTTCAAAGCTGCCACACGGCATTTGAGGACAGCAATAAAATATGTGAGAAGTTCCTTTGGAAGCATAGAACTGAGCCAAACAAAATAATCGCCGACACGGTTTGATTAGGTCTGTTTATGAGAGCTAATGAAATGTGCAACACCACTCACACCCTCTAGCACCTCTCAGCGGAATTTTATTATATTAAAACTAAATGTTCTCCATGATCCATGACCAGAAAGGATCAGAAAATAAAACAACATTGAATCCATATACAGGGAGACTTTGTTCAGCCGACACAGGAATAACCATAAAACTAAGTATTTCAATGAATGTTCAAACGTTCTGACATAAAATCAAGTACATTCCTATTTACCACTTAAAAAATAGCTTCTTGCTATATAAGCGTCGCGGTTGTAATTTAACGTTTTTCGCCGTAAAATGTGCTGCGTTTGTTTCTAAGATATAGTATCAAATCATCGCGATCTACTAATTTTCATTAAAAGTAAATCATTTACATTTTCTGTGAATTATACAGAAAAAAATATAACAAGCAAATTTGATGAATTGGTATCCCCCGCCGAAAGGGTTTGTGGTGAGGAACGGCAAAAAAATATATCCGGCAAAAAGTTTAGGATGTTACTAAGAAGCAAATAATTTCATTAGTCATAATCAATTTAACAGAAAATGAATGCTTTTTGTGTGTGTTGTTGGTGGCGGGGGTGGGGGGAGGGGGGCAGCGGGGGAGACCGGGTGAGGGTACAAAACTTCACATGTTAATTTTAAATATTGATGGAAAATGAAAAATGAAAAAAGAGGGGCATGACTTGGTGGAGGAGTGAGGTGGGGGAACGGTACAACTTTGCATGTTGATAAATATTCATGGAAGGTTTGAAAAAAAAGGAATGATTTTTTTTTGGGGGGGGGGGGGGGGGGGGGGGGGGGGGTGGGGGGGGGGAGGGACTGTGATCAAGACAAGGTAGTGACCAGGTGTGAGTATACAACTTCACATGTTTGTAATAAATGTTCATGGAAAAGAATGAAAGAAGTTTAATGAAATTCTACCAATTGGTTGGTTTGTTATGTACAAATCTGTGGATTTTTAAACAATTAAAAAGCAATAACTCTAAGGAAAATTGACCAATAAAAATGACGGGCACCATCAAGGTAGGTTTGTTCATATTTATTTCAAGTTTCATGAAATTCTACCAGTTTGTTACTGAGAAATGGCTGCAGACGTGGATTTTTCATTAAATCAAGGGCAATAACTCTAAGTGAAATTGACCGATCAAACAAAAATCTTGACGGGCATCATCGCAGTATGTTGGTTCATGTTTATTTCAAGTTTCATGAAATTCTACCTGCTAGTTACTGAGAAATGGCTGCGGACAAACATTTTTAGGCATTTTTCATTAAATCAAGGGCAATAACTGTAAAGAAAATTGACCAATTAAGAAAACAAAAAGTAAAACTTGACGGGCATCATCACAGTATGTTGGTTCATGTTTATTTCAAGTTAATGAAATTCTACTTGCTAGTTACTGAGAAATTGCTGTGGACGGACATTTTTGGGCATTTTTCATTAAATCAAGGGCAAATTGACCAATCAAAAAATAGAATTTGACGGGCACCATCGCAATACGTTGGTTCATGTTTATTTCAAGTTTCATGAAATTCTACCTGCTAGTTACTGAGAAATGGCTGCTGACGGACGGACGCACGGACGGACAACGCCATTTCAATTCCCCCTCCCGATTTCATTGGCGGGGGATAATAATAGATTTTACTTTGCGTGATTTAATAATTTTTTGAAACAAAATTCATTTAGAGCATAGTTACATATACACACATTTTTCAAATGAGGTAAAAGAATGATTGCGTTATGTCGCATTATGAACTTAAGGCATATTCTCTGTCATAAGTTTGATTTACAAAATTTCAAAGACTGGAATAAAAACCCTGTTCAATTATGACCTTTGTCCCGAAATATTTTTAAAACGAAACCCGAACAAGGCTGAACACACTACCATGAAACTAGGTATGGCTTTCATCAAACAAAGATGCATCATTATCCTGCTCGCTAGAAATCGCACAATACATCCGCTGCTTACCACTTAGGTAAAATTATGATTGAAGAAAACTATGTTTCAATGATATCAAAAACGCTATTCCAGTTTACATTATGAAGTTATTGCGGTAATTTGCTATATATTTGATTTTATTTAATCTGTATATGGATATGTTTAGTTTTATATCGTTTAAGGAAACAAAGCATTTGGTAGTAGGAGCCATCGACATCGGCACTACATACTCGGGATGGGCTTTCTCATTCGTACACGACTTTGAACGTGATCCAACTAAGGCCACACTAAAGAATTGGGATTGTTATCTCTTGGATACGAAAAAGACACCGACATGTTTACTGATCAAACCAGACAGGAAGACTTTGAAGGATTTTGGATACGCCGCAGAAGATAGGTACATTAGACTGACAGATGACGGTAAACAGAATAATTACTACTACTTCAAAAGATTCAAAACGAACTTGAAAAAGAAACTTGAGGAGGTATTTAAAACGTGTTAATAGCAGAAATATATTCTAACATTTATTTTCGTCTAAAAAAACATGGTAAAATGGCAAAATTATAATACTGATTATTTTTTTATCTAGTTGGGTTTAACGTCGCACCGACATAATTATAGGTCATATGGCGACTTTCCAGCTTTGATGGTAGAGAAAGAACCCAGCTGCCCCTCCGTGCAATATTTTTTCACGGGCGGACACCTGGGTAGAACAACCGACCTTCCATAAGCCAGCGAGATGGCTTCCTTATAATAATAATGCAACGCCCCGAGTGAGGCTCGAATCCACATCGATGAGGGGCAAGTGATTTGAAGTCAGCGATCTTAACCATTCGGCCACGAAGGCCCCTGCTACTGATTTATCTACAGTTTCCATAACAAGGTATTTCCTTATTTTCTCTTAAAAAGGAGATTCAGGCAAATTGCCATGAAACAAAGCTGTGATTTATTTAGGTCACAATAGCCTAAATAGTTTTCCCTATATATTCTATATAAAACTGACCTTTTTCAAAGAGCTACCAAACATAGCTAGACCCATTTCAGAGAACAAATCCTTACCTCATTTTAAAGAGTTATGATAAAACTGATATAAAATGAAGAGAAAAGTAGGGGTCATATATCTTCTAAGAGAGACTTCTCTGGTCACATTTACTTACTGTAAACTGACATCAAAATCACACTGCTGTGACCTGGAAGTACTACTCATACTAAAATTGAGCTTGACTTCACCAAATACAACCTGCTCTCCCATTTTTCCTACCAAAATGTCAACAATACATCCACAATGAAATTTAAACAAAAACTAGCCTCAATTTAGACCTCTGTTGCCATGCCAAGTGAAAAATTAGTGTTCAAATACCTGGCAGCCATTACGCGACTAGACCAGATGGCTCCCACGCTGGTTCCTTTAGATTAGTTAGGCCTATAAGAAAAACGGTTTTTCTGTAATAGCCCAATTTCATATGTATAGTACCAGTAACACATCTGCATGAAAAATACCAAGTTTCAGCTTGATTAAATCAGTTTTCCAGGTTTTATGGCATTTTTAGTAACGCGGGTCCCTGCGCCAATTTTCCTTCAAAACTGATGTCGCGACATAATTTTTAACCAGTTCTTCTAGCCAGAGCTGGTTTTTGCCCTATTTCATAAATTTTCACCATAATTTGCAAGCAAATTACACATTAACACTTTGAAATATACCAAATGTCCCCTCTGAAAGGTATAGATGGGCATAATTTAGAGTGCAAATTTGCATTTTTTAAAAAAAAAATACCCCCCAAAACAGTGAAAATGTGATTTTTTTTGGTTTTTATCAATTTTTGCGGCAAAATTTTAATGAAATGCTCATATTTTACCAAAATCTGACCAAACTAGTTCATTTATATCAATATCTGGACAAATCTCAATTTTTGCCCACATTTTCTTATAGGTCACAATAGCCTAAATAGTTTTCCCTATATATTCTATATAAAACTGACCTTTTTCAAAGAGCTACCAAACATAGCTAGACCCATTTCAGAGAACAAATCCTTACCTCATTTTAAAGAGTTATGATAAAACTGATATAAAATGAAGGGAAACGTAGGGGTCATGTATCTTCTAAGAGAGATTTCTCTGGTCACATTTACTTACTGTAAACTGACATCAAAATCACACTGCTGTGACCTGGAAGTACTACTCATACTAAAATTGAGCTTGACTTCACCACATACAACCTGCTCTCCCATTTTTCCTACCAAAATGTCAACAATACATCCACAATGAAATTTAGACAAACACTAGCCTCAATTTAGACCTCTGTTGCCATGCCAAGTGAAAAATTAGTGTTCAAATACCTGGCAGCCATTACGCGACTAGACCAGATGGCTCCCACGCTGGTTCCTTTAGATTAGTTAGGCCTTTAGGATATTTTACTGAAACAGTTAAGAATAAACATTTCAAATAAAATCTTGCACAGATACTAGTAATTGTTTTATGGATATGTACACACATATGTGAAGCCACGAAAACACCAGCAAATAAAAGTTTTTTTCGTTTAAGGAATGAATTAAAAGGATATTATTTACCCTTCAGGAGGTACGAGCGTTTTCCCAGGATATCCGCCATTTTGAAAAAGTTTTTCTAATATTGCTTTCTAGCAATAGTTTTGTCAAAAATTAACGCTAAATAATTGAAATATGGCTAATAATGTACCGTTTAACCTTAGGATAACATGGTGTAATAGCCATATTTCATATCTTTTAACTGGATGGTAATATTTGAATGAAATTTGGTCAGTTTAAAGACATTTAAAATTAAAAACTTTTCACCGAGAGATTTTTCAAATTTTATCATTTTTGGGGGAGATAATCGGTATTGAAGTTAACATTGATGCCTATGGGAAATATATAATTTCTTTGATTATGAGAATCTGAACTTGAGTTTCGAGAAAATTTTGCGGTAGAAAGCTGCATTATATGATTCTGATACAAATATCAAAAAGAAATCTAAAATTCCCTGTATGGAACACTGGCATCAGACCAGAAAGAAAACGCCTCTGTATATGTTATACCCTACCCCTAGGTATCATATAAGAACCATGGTCGTGAACGGGAAAATATACTAACCCATTTCAATCGCGTATTTCATACCAAAAACGCGCAGTTCAGTAAATGTGTTCTATTGTGGTAATTTATCTTCCGTTGTGTACCTGTCACATTTCTTCAATACTTCTTATCTTACAAAAACAACGTGTAGTTTATAGTTTTTTTCAACGGTACACAAAAAACTTGCTTGAACTTCCCTCGTGAAGTTCCGGTCTAGATTACAGACACACTCTGATTGACTGATGTGAAAATGTATGTCCGTTGTCATTTTACTACACATGTACGCTTAAATATTTATATGCAGCATAAATGTGCAAAATGAATTAAATAAACAGAATAGATGTATACCAATGTATGATTTCAAGTTCAAAATCATATACAAGACGACTTTCATTCATCATTTCGAATCTTATCGTAAAACTGTGAATATATTGCATTCTGTTTTTGTTTGTTTACATTTCGCTTAACATGTGCACACTGCCGGCCGTGACCTCTAGACCGGATGTTCATTAGGGGAGTTCACGCAAGTTTTTTCTGTAACGTTGACTAAAGCATAAAAATGTGCAGCATCTCTGCAATATGGAATATTGAGACAATGTGACAGGTGCACGAAAGAAGATAAATTATCGCTTGTTTAATATCAATAGTACACATTTACTGAACTGCGTCTTTTAGGTATGAAATACGCGATTGAAATAGGTAAGTATATTTTCCCGTTCACGACCATGGTTCTTACATGATACCTAGAGGTAGGGTATAACATATACAGAGGCATTTTCTTTCTGGTCTGGTGCCAGTGGTATGGAAAAGGAGAAAATCATTTTTTTGTAGTTTTCAGGGGAGATAACTCATGAAAAATAGAATTATCATGAGAGGTAATCTAAAGTAATGTTTTGAGAACTTCTGTCACTATATAATTTGTCAATATGCACCTTATTTCTATCGTTTGACATTTTTAAAGCTTACCTTATCCAGTTGAATGTACGCTTTTGGTGAAATTGAGGCCTATTACACCATGTTATCATTAACCAGATAGATTCTACATTTTGCGGATTTTTTACCCTTATTCTTTGACTGGCGTTTGCTTAAAATTGACGTAAGATTTACAACGGGGTAGGGGTAGGTAATTTCTTTTAATGTAGATCTGGGTTGATTTTGATATTTTCCTTACTGATACATATGATAGTAAACTATAACTGAAATAAAAGTTCTCAAGATATCACTTTATTTTATAAAGAAAATGTAAATTAAAACAAAAGGAACAAAAAATATCAAAATTCACCAGGTTTTAAGTTTTTTAGCTCACCTGCTCAGGTGAGTTTTTCTGATCACTCGATGTCCGGCGTCTGTCTGTCGTCTGTCTGTCCGTCAACATTTAGCTTGTGTATGCGATAGAGGCTGTATTTTTCAACTGATCTTCATGAAATTTGGTCAGAATGATTACCTTCTTGAAATCTAGGCTGAGTTCGAATATGGGTCATCTGGGATAAGAAACTAGGTCACTAGATCAAATCAAAGAAAAAAACTTGTGTATGCGATAGAGGCTGTATTTTTCAGTTAATCTTCATGAATTTTGGTCAGGATTATAACCTTGATAAAATCTAGGCCGAGTTTGAAAATGGGTTATCTGGGGTCAAAAACTATGTCACTAGGTCAAATCAAAGAAAAACCTTGTGTATGAGACAGAGGCTGTATTTTTCAATTAATCTTAATGAATTTTGGTCAGAATGATTACCTTGATGAAATCTAGGCCGAGTTTGAAAATGGGTCATCTGGGTTCAAAAACTAGGTCACTAGGTCAAATCAAAGAAAAACCTTGTGTATGCGATAGAGGCTGTATTTTTCATTAATCTTTATGAATTTTGGTCAGAATGATTGCCTTGATAAAATCTAGGTCAAGTTCGAATATGGGTCATCTGAGGTCAAAAAGTAGGTCATTAAGTCAAATCAAAGAAAAACATTGTGTATGCGATAGACGCTATATTTTTCAATTGATCTTCATGAAATTAAGTCAGAATGATTGCCTTGATGAAATCTAGATCAAGTTTGAATATGGATCATCTTGGGTTAAAAATTAGGTCACTAGGTCAAATCAAAGAAAAACATTGTGTATGCGATAGAGGCTGTATTTTTCAATTGATCTTTATGAAATTTGGTCAGAATGATTGCATTGATAAAATCTAGGTTGAGTATGATTATTGGTTATCTGGGATCAAAAAGTAGGTCACTAGGTCAAATCAAAGAAAAACCTTGTGTATGCAATAGAGGCTGTATTTTCAATTGAGCTTCATGAAATTTGGTCAGAATGATTGCCTTGATGATATCTAGGTCAGGTTTGAATATGGGTTATCTGGGGTCAAAAAGTAGGTCACTAGGTCAAATCAAAGAAAAACCTTGTGTATGCAATAGAGGCTGTATTTTCAATTGAGCTTCATGAAATTTGGTCAGAATGATTGCCTTGATGATATCTAGGTCAGGTTTGAATATGGGTCATCTGGGGTCAAAAAGTAGGTCACTAGGTCAAATCAAAGGAAAACCTTGTGTATGCGATAGAGGCTGTTTTTTTTTTCAATTGATCTTCCTGAAAGTGTCAGAATGATTGCCTTGATGGAATCTAGGTTGAATTTGAATATGGGTCATCTGTAGTCAGAAAGTAGGTCACTAGGTTAAATCAAAGAAAAACCTCGTGTATGTGATAGAGGCTGTATTTTTCGACTGATCTTCATGAATTTTGTCAGAATGATAGCCTTGATAAGATCTAGGTCAAATTCGAATATGGGTCATCTGGGTTCAAAAACTAGGTCAATAGGTCAAATCATTGGAAAACCTTGTGTATGCGATAGAGGCTGTATTTTTCAATTGATCTTCATGAAATTTGGTCAGAATGATAGCCTTGATGAAATCTAGGTCAAGTTCGAATATGGGTCATCTGGGGTCAAAAACTAGGTCACGAGGTCAAATCAAAGAAAATACTTGTTTTTGCTCCAATTTTAATGATAATTGGTCAGAATATTTTTTTCCATGAAATCAGTAGGTCAAACATATTTACACTGTTATGGTGTATTGTGGTGTGTTTCTCAGGTGAGCGACCTAGGGCCATCTTGGCCCTCTTGTTTTCTTAATAAATCCCTTAGATGCATGGTGACCCCAACTTTTTTCTTTCCATTTTAAAGCATTTTAGTGTGTCATTAAAGCTGCAAACTATTTTGAAAATCTTAACGTCAGGATTTTTTTTGTAGATCTAAATACGTTTACCGCCACGAATGGTGGGGTTATAGGAATATGGTCTCCGTTCGTCCATCCGTCTTCCGTCCTTCCGTCCTTCCGTAACATTTTGTTTCCGCTCTGTATCTCCTAAACCCCTTAAAGGATTTTCAGGAAACTTGGGTCAATTGATCACCTCATAAAGACGATGTGTAGAACCCATGAGTCAGCCTTGTCGGCTCAAGGTCAAGGTCACAACTCTAGGTTAAATGTTTAAGCCTTTCATTTCGTGTCCGCTCTGTATCTCCTTAACCCCTTGAAGGATAATATGAAACTTGGATCAAATGATCTTCTCATCAAGACAATGTGTCACAACTCCGGGTCAAATGTTTGAGCCTTCCATTTTGTGTCCGCTCTGTATCTCCTAAACCCCTTAAAAGATTTTCATGAAATTTGGGTCAAATAATCACCTCATCAAGGCAATGTGCAGAACTTATAAGTCAGCCATGTTGGCTCAAGGTCAAGGTCACAACTCCGGGTCAAAGGTTTGAGTCTTCCATTTAGTGTTCGCTCTGTATCTCCTAATCCCCTTGAAGAATTCATATGAAACCTGGGTCAAATAATCACCTATCCAAGACGATGTGCAGAACTTATGAGTCAGCCATGCCGGCTCAATGTCAATGTCACAACTTTGGGTCAAACGTTTGAGCCTTTCATTTTGTGTCCGCTCTGTATCTCCTAAGCCCCTAGAAAGATTTTCATGAAACTTGGGTCAAATGATCACCTCATCAATGCGATGTGCAGAACTCTTGAGTCAGCCATGTTGGCTCAATGTCAAGGTCACAACTCCGGGTCAAAGATTTGAGCCTTCCATTGTGTGTCCGCTCTGTATCTCCTAATCCCCTTGAAGAACTCATATGAAACATGGGTCAAATGATCACCTATCCAAGACGATGTGCAGAACTCATGAGTGAAAAAAACTGTATATGGACAAACTATTTCAAGGCAAAATATAGAATCAACAAGAATTACGCAGGAGACTGTTTAAAACGCCAGAAAATAAAATCGCAAACATATGTCAAAATGACCAGGAAATATGAGTTGTACACATCGTACAACAACACTTTCATGTGTAATATCTTTGCTAATGTTGTAAAGGTGACGTTTAACTTTTCCTTTTATTTTCAAAAATAAGACTAAATTTCGGCTATTCGGAAAATGTATCGTTGTTGTTGTCGCTTGTTTAAATGTGAACAAACGACGTTTTCAATCTATATAATAAACAGAAAATTATTTTTTCTTTGCATGAAAATGGTCTTTATTTTCATCCAATGGTATAACCCCCACCCACATATTTCATACCATTCGGAGAAAATAAAAACCATACATGAATATCCTCTATTATAAACATATGTCGTAAAAAATCAGTAGTATTTTGATATTCACGTATGCTTTGATCTCGGAGAAAACACTGTTATGGATACCAATTTAGAAGACACTGGAGACATTTCAATACGACGCAGAAAATAAGTAGATCCCTATTGTGAACTGACAGAAAACTGGGTGGTAAAGAAAACAGCAGTAATATGTCCCATCATACGTTTTTATTTAAAGATATTATTTTAAAGTAGTATAAGGCTTGATAACTACTAAATCATATGTAAGCTTACACAAGTTGTCCAAATTTAAATAGTTTTAATATTTCCTCCTTTCTCCGTGCCCTTTCTCAATAGGATCGTGTTTTCTTTTACTCTACTGCAAATCAGTATGTATAAGTACCATTCTGTCGAAATCATCATGTTAGGGAAATATGGCGGCGTACCAATTTGATGTACTCAATGAACCTGTTGTTGATCGAGGCCGCGATCATATTGAATAGGACAAGTATTTGCACGCTGGGGAAAATATTTCATGACGGACCTGTCAATTCTTTACTTGTGGGTGAAACAGGTCTCATAAGCGTAAATACGACTAGCTTCTACTGATTATAAAACATACCGTACGATTTGTTGTGAATTAACTGTTGTTGTACTTTTAGTAGTTTAACCGCCACCCTTGTTTAAGAGCAACATTTAAAAACACGTTTTTTTTTCATCCTCAAGTAATAAGTAAGTAGACTCGCCCAGTTTAATCAATCTAGACGCATAATCTAACTGTTATAAGAGCGCTTACTTCACCCGATTTACATTCGGAACATTTTCACCCGTTTCGGGCTTTATCGTATGTTTAACATGGGATTCTTGAACCGTCCAAAGATGCTGGAAATGTTTGTCTCATTGTTTATTTTTTTTAAATAAAAATGTTACTGCTTTCATTGTCTACCACTTTTTTTCCACCCTTGCCTGAAAAAACAGTAATGAGTTTGTACACTGTTCAGACAATTTAACCAAACACAAGTTTACCTGCATAAACAGAAAGCATGATATGTCACCATGCGCGGATCCGGGGGGGGGGGGGGGGGGGCCGGGGGTCCGGACCCGCTCTGGAAAATCTTTAAAAAAGGAAAGAAGACAAGAAGGAAAGAAAATGTTTTTCGGAAAAGGAAACATTAGGACTGCATGTAAAGTATATGCGGCTGCTGCTACATACGACCCCGACATAATTCATATTATTTATCTAAAAGAAACTAAGAATTTAACCTTCAAGAAAGCTTGATTTTATCATTTTCCCAAATTTAACAGGTTAGTCCATAAAACTGTTCCAGAATGCAAAAAATGAAGTGCTAAATTTCAAAATTTCCAGGGTGTGAGGGGGAGGGGCAGGGGATCGGACCCCCTCTGAGAAAATTGGCTGTGTCCGTGCATGGTCACTATACCTGTCCAGTACTGGACATTATGGTAAACGCTTCTTTCCTGCACAAATGACAATTTCGCAACTTCTGTCCGGTTTGTACAAATTTCTGGCCGCGATAAACCATTTGACTTGTTTTCTTATTGATATAGTTCTTTTTGGGGCTATATTTTTCTGAAAATCTGATATGTTAGAAAATGTCGAAAAGACGTTATCAAGTAAGTGCATTTAATATGACATAAAGTACAGCCGGATTTAGTAGCTTTTAGTTTAAAGGGGCACTACATGGTTTTATTAGAAATTCATCAAAATTAGTGAAAAGGTCATCATTCCTTTTTAAATTATGTAAAATGATGACAAATGGCTTAAAACTCTAAATTTTGTGTGTTTGTTTAGGTGAGTTATATTGTGATCGCTCGATGTCCGTTATCTGTTCACACTTAGCTTGTGTTGGCAATAGAGGCTGCATTTTTTCTTGATCTTCATGAAATTTGATCATTGGGTCATCTTGGGTCACTCGGTCAAATAAAAGAAAAATCTGGTGTATGCAATAGGGGAATTTTTCACTGGATCTTCATGAACTTTAATCAGAATATTTGTCTTGATAAAATCTAAGTCGAATACGGGTCACCTGGAATCAAAACTAGGTCACATGATCGAATAAAAATATCCTTCTGTATGCAATAGGGGCTGCATGTTTCACTATTAAAGTATTCGTAGAATTTGATCAGAATGTTTGTCTTGAGAAAATCTAGGTGACCTTCGTATATTGGTCATCTATGGTCAAAGACTACTCCTCCCGGTTAAACATAGAAAAACTGTGTGTGTGCAATATTGGCTGCATTTTTCACTGGGTATTTGTGAAATTTAATCAGATTTATCTTCTTGATAAAATCTTAGTCAAATTCGAATACGAGTCATCTGGAGTCAAAAACTAGGTCACCTGGTTGAATCAAAGAAAAACATGGTGTGAACAAAAGGGGCTACATTTTCACCGGATATTCATGAAATTTAATCAGGATAATTGCCACAATGAGGTCTAGGTAAAGCTTGATTAAGGATCAAATAGGGTCAAAAGCTAGACCGCTAGGTCAATTTAAAGAAAACAAAACTTGTGTATGCAATACGGGCTGCATTTTACACAAGCTATTCATAAAATTTGATCAGATTATTTGTCTTAATGAAATCTAAGTGAAGTTTGAATATAGTTCATCTAGGTTCAAAAACTAGGTTACCTGGCCAAATCAAAGAAAAACCTTGTGCATGCAGTAGGGCCTACATTTTTTACTGAGCATTCTAGTAATTTGATCAGAATGGTTTGTTGATGAAATATAGATCAAATTCGATTGGTATTTATCTGGGGTCAAAAACTAGGTCACCCACTCAGTTCAAAGAGAAACTTTGTGTATGCATTAGGGGTTGCATTTTTCTCTGGATATTCATAAAATTTGATCAGTACGATTGTCTTGATGAAGTCTAGGTCTTACAAAATATTAGTCCGCAACGGAGAGCAGTGTGTGTACATTCAGTAACCCTGAGAATACGGCACCTTCGCCTAAGCCAGCCGTGCCAGTAACCTACACAATACGATGTATCCACATCCTCAATAAAGGATGCTTCAACACGCATATATAGGAAACCTGAACATGGCCGACATTTCAACGAGTTCGAAATCAATCTCGAAAGAAAAACCTTGTGTATGCAATATGGGCTGCAATAAACACCGGATATTCGTGGAAATTGATCAGATGGCTTGTCTTGATCAATTCAACTTTGAATGTAGGTCATCTGGGGTCCCTGTGTCTGGAAAATTGGAGGCTACATTGTCCAACTGTATCTTCATTAAATTTGACCAGAATGATTGTTTGGTGAATTTCAGCTCAAGTTCAAATATAAATCATCTGGGGACAAAATCTAGGGCCCACACATAGTTGGATGGAGTAGATGAGCCCTAATGCTTTTCGGGTTCAAATGTCAGGGTCATTCGGGTCTAAACATTGAAAACAATATCCGTAGCATTTGTTAAGAAGCCTTTAACCTACACTCTTCAAACGTGGTGGTGTGCATAGCGAAATAGAGTAGATAACCCCTATTGTTTTTAAGATCAATAGAATAAAGGTTAAGAATGCAGCAGCCAGAATGATTCCTCTCTGTTCCTTTCTTTAAAAATACAGAAAAAAATAAAGAACAGTTTCTTCTGTCACACTTTCAGCATGACTATTCCGGATGTTCTTCAAATGAGCGACCTAGGACCATTGGGTCCTCTTGTTGGAATCGAGTCCCATTTTCAGCTCGACTATTCAAAGAATAGATAGAGCTATTGGACTCACCCGTGCATCGGCGTCGGCGTCCGCGTTCCAATTTGATTAAGTTTTTGTATGTAAGCTGGTATCTCAGTAATCTCTTGTGGGAATGAATTGAAACTTCACACACTTATTTACTGTGATAAACTGACATACGTTGCACAGGCTCCATAACACTATTTTACTTTGTTACAAAATTATGCCCCTTTTTCGACTTAGAAATGTTTGGTTAAGGTTTTGTATATAAACTGGTGTCTCGTAACCCACTAATTGAAATGGATTGTGCATTGTCATGAGCTGATAAGCACTGTGCAGGTTCCATAATCCTGTTTTGCATTTTTACAAAATTATGCCCCTTTTTCGACTTCTGTATTCATTTAATTGACAGGGCCGTTGAATAGTCGAGCGTTGCTGTCACCCGACAGCACTTGTTTTACTAGGTGGCTATACTTTGGTTGATTTTAGGACCTAGCAAAGGTTTTTCTCACATTAAAGCAATGCAAAAGTCTCAATGTTATTGAAATTAGTATGATTCTGATTGAAAATAACAAATTTATCAACGATTAAATGGATTTTGAATGCATGAATAATGTAATAAAATATAAGATATCACTTGTACAGTGCTAAATATTTTGGAATGGGGGTATGTCTTGAAAAGAGACATTGAAAGAAGCGACGGGGGTAGTATTTATTTAACTGTAATTTTCATATATAAAAGTAAACAGCCCTTTTTCTTTTTAGCTCAGGTGAGTTTTTCTGATCGCTCGATGTCCAGCGTCCGTCGTCTGTCTGTCGTCTGTCCGTCGTCCGTCAACATTTAGCTTGTGTATGCAATAGAGGCTGTATTTTTCAACTGAATTTTGGTCAGAATGATTACCTTGATGAAATCTAGGCCAAGGTCGAAAATAGGTCATCTGGGATCAAAACTAGGTCACTAGGTCAAATCAAATAAAAACCTTGTGTACGCGATAGAGGCTGTATTTTTTAATTGATTTTCATGAATTTTAATCAGAATGATTGCTTTGATAAAATCTAGGTTAAGTTTGAATATGGGTCATCCAGGATAAAAAACTAGATCACTAGGTCAAATCAGAAAAAATCCTGTTCCCCAAGAATGAACTTGTACCTCAAGCATTGTAATGCTTAACATTTGCGTTTACCTTTCTTCCAATACATGTCTTTTGTGTTATGTCCAGACATTGCTTATCCATTTATCATGTCGTTTAAATAAACATGCGTTTTTTTTTCTACATCGATCTCTAGTTACTGTCTGCATGTTTTGCTTTTATTCATAATTCATGATATTAATGTTTGTTTTTTTTTCTAGAAAAGTACACTTGATTGGAGCATTACACTTGAGGATGAAATGGGACGTTCTTTCCCCGCTCTTGATGTCTATTCGATGTGTATCAAGTATTTAGCTGATGACATGGTAAATGAAATAAATAAGAGAATTTCCGGGGGCGGCTGCAGTGACCAAGATATATATTGGGTGCTGACAGTACCAGCTGCATGGCCTGAGGGAGCCAAACAGTTCATGCGAGAAGCAGCATTTAAGGTGAACTATACATGTGTTCCAAATTTATATTGGCCGAAAAACATAACGCAATCGATTACGCATTTGAAATACGAATATATCACTCTTTTATGTGAAATTTCACCTTATTACCATAAGGCAAAAATACATATTGTTTCGGAGAAAACTATCATACTAGAAATATTGTATTTTGATGTTACAGATAGTCAGAATGACATTTTAAGTAAGTTAACAATAGTGAAGCTGTCAGAGCGGTTCTACTAGTCATACAGTTTGTCTTACTTTTCTCCGCCAGTAATATCAACAGCTTAGTTCGTCATTGCAGACTTACTGTGCATATTTTCTGAAAATAATTTATAATTTCGTTGAATGAAACTTCAAAATGATTAACACTGTACGGGTGTGTATGTCTTAAAAATAAATGCCACCTTTCACCTAAATATTAGGGTTAACAAAAACAACTATTACTACACACAGTCAGTATCCTGCGCACAGATATGACCAAAACATTCTAGTTTCTGCGAGCAGTCAGTTTATAACAAAAATCCATTAAACAGCCTGTTTTGCTGGATCATTTCAGACAGTTAAACAGTTTATATTTTACTCTTTTCTCCAGTAACCATCGTCAGTGTAATATTACTTTTACCTACAGATCTATATTTACAGGAAAAAACCTTAATCTCATAATACGGGAAATACATATAAAAGGTGTAGGGTCAATTTTATATCCAGAAACGATAGCTTTTACAAAATCATTTGTAAGAAAAAGTGCCAATTCAGCACACTGATTTGAGAAATTGAGTAATTGTGCGTAGAAATATTATCATGCTAAGTGCAGCATATGCCTACAGATATTCACTTCCACGTCGCGTATCGAATTAAATGGAAACGTGTTGCTGTACTTCATGAATGAAGGTAAGTACAAGTTTTTAAATGAACATGTACTACGTATTCTTGTTTAGCTAAAACAAGTTTGAGAAATCATAAGACAAAGTATATTTTGTCAAGACTTTTTAAAGAGAAGCTTATTTTAGAATTGAAAAGGCTTGTACTGTCAGAAACACACCAAACCAGATTGAGAAGTTCAAGAAATACAATGCAAAATTTACACAAAGTATTTCGTAGACGGGTATTGTATTCCGTGTGTGCGCGTGTGTGTGCTTACGTGTTCATGTGTGTGTGCGGGTTTGCTTGTGGGAGAGCGTGGGTAGAACCATGTTGAATTTTAGAATTCATTGCGAAAAACTCTGTATTTTGGCCATAAATGTTCGTGCAACCATTAAAAACGTTTTCTACTGGAATAGAAACCTCTGTGAACGTAGAATGTAGTCTTGCTTCGGACTTTTGTTGTGATCAGTTACATTTTGTAACCTATGTGAAAAAATAGTTTAAAATGGAAAAGTCTTTCGTGGATCAGCTGGCCTTGCATTAAAATCTTATCTCACCAAATGCAAACATTGATGAGCTATAAATGACAACGTTATTTTTTATGCAAGGATCACATTTGAATATTGTGTACACAAAATTCATGTAATTCTTAATTTTCGTTTCGTCGAAATATGGAACAGGCAGAAATAAATGTTGAATGAGGTGTTTAATCCATTGTCAATAAATGCATTATGTTATCAACTGCATGGTGCGGATATTTCAAACTCGTAAAGGACTCGGGAACTCTGTGAAAATGTTTAACCGAGTTCCTGAGTTCTCTACGAGCTCGTAGAGATTTTCGAAGTCGGAAGCAGCTCGCAAGAATCCCGTACGATGTCCGTGTGGATTTGGAAAACTGCGAGACTTGCCGATGCTCGCACGACTACCGCAGGGGACTTGCACGGTCAACGTACGATGTCCGCACGAAGATCGCAGGGCATCACGATTGCCGTACGGGCTCCACACGACTAAATTTGGTGAACTCGTACGCATTTTTAAAACCGTACGGACATTTTTCGGTTTTGTTACCGAGACGTAAATCAATTTACATACAATGGTTGTCGTTGTTATGTTTTATGTAATACCTCGGTCACAAGAACGCTACGAGCTCCGTTTGAGTAGGTTTTCAGTAGAATTTTGGAAAACTCGAATGGCGTCCGTACGGACATCGTTGACTCTTACGAGCGTCGTACGGATGTTTTGAACTATTAGAGGACTCGGGAATTCGTTGAAAATGTTTAACTGAACTCTCGAGTTCCCTACGGACTTTCAGAGATTTTTAAAAACGGGAGCAGCTCGCAAGAGCCCCGAACAGGAGCCGCACAGGTCCCGGAAGGGATTCCTTCGGATGGAACCCGTGATGTTCCGGGAAATATTGCAGAGGGTTGTACCCTGTATTCGAAAGTGTTGACACCGTACGAGTGCCGTAGGAACCCATGAGCACCGCACGAAGTACGACCGGGCTCCTTGCGAGATTCGCACGACTTGTCTGCATCCTCTAGGCATCGCACGGGGCCCTTAGGTACTGTGACAAGACGCTACAATTGTACAGAGACCGTAAGGATTCTACAATTGGTGGACACGTACGATTTTTTTAAAACCTTACGGACATCGAACGGTTTTGTGACCGAGGCATTACAGAACATTAAACAATAAATCCAATTTCAATTCAAATCTTGTAAAATTTGACAGAGATAAAAAACAAGTGTGGAGTCAAAGCCGTTGAGTGTATGTGAAATGTATTGTTTTAAGATTCAAGTATACTTCATTCTAATAACAATAACAGACCTGTATAAATATGTAACAGTATACTTCTTATCTACAACAATAATATATGTATAATTATGTAAATTGTTCACTGTAAACTGTGTTTTTGATGAACGGCTTGCCTAAACCATAAAGAATTGGAATTTGGGAATCTGACAGAACATCAAGCAGATCTTTGTTAAATACAGACACGTTTCGCATAAAGGTGTGTGGAGATAATGGAATATATATATGATATTTAAACTTTTTTTAAATTTCCATAACAGTACCTTAAAAGTAATGTGAAAAAAGATAGTTTGTATTTATTCAGATTTTCTTTTATTGTAGTGCACAGATAAAGATAAAAAAATATGCACCAAGGAAGCAATGGGTTTTGGGAATCATGCAGAATATATATACAATACCAGAAGTAAGACTTAAGTTATATCCTAGTACTTATGACATGTGTAAATGTTGAGTTCTGGTCAACCCGGGGCTAGAGATTTAAAGTTTAAAGGCGAATCGCCTGGTCAAGACAAAATATAACTTAATTGAGTCTATGTATTAATAACTGATCAGAAGTGATGCTTATTTGAAATGGTAATTTAATTCGAAATTGTATAACTACTAAAATATAAACAGATTAGTCCACGACAACATTTGTAGTCTGGTTACTGGTACTACCTGCTAAAAGATCTTCTCAATAAATAATTAAAACTAGGGGGGAAGATATAAATAACTACTTATACAATGGCAATATTTATTTTCTAGTACTACTTACTAGTGCATGTAATAGATTTATCATTTTGCAGCATTTTTGTGATTGTTATTGTTTTATTGCCATATCTATATTTTGTGCACTATGGTTTAAGTTATTAGAGACGATCTAACATAGATCTGCTTCATGTACAAACGTAGTTTTAATTCTAATTAAAAAAATGTAGTTGAATTCCGACAGCATAAACAACTGTCAGTAAGGCTTCATAGGTACCCAGTTGTTTGATAGAACCATTTGAGTCAAACTGGAAAATGTTCCCATGAAGAAACTCTTTTGAACTACCTGTCGTTTCACTATTTCCAATGGCAATCGTTCATATCGTAAAGACGGTAAGTCCATAATAGCTTAGTCCGTTTTGGCGATAAAAAGATTACAATGGTACTAAAAAGGAGCTGAGACTCTGGCCTTTAATTTATGATATTTACTACTATATGTAAATAAATCAATTTACATCCTCATGAGTATTAATGCTATTAATGACACTATTACAAAATGAATAAATTTTGTTAAGAAAGAAGATTTTGCTTAAACAAATCTTAATATATTAGACAGCTTTCATCTGGTCTTAAGGTCTCTCAGAAGTTTGTTATTCTGAAGGTAAAAATGTGTATTCGATTTGCATATAATAAACCAATCATAGTTTATCTATGATAGTTACATCAATTTGAAGTGACGCAGTAACAAATAATGTGTTATGTGTTTATACGATTTTCTAGTTGACAGAAGGAAAATATCTTAAAATTTTTAACAAATCCGTATATATTGATAAAAGTGATTTCATTTTCTTTCAACATATCGTTTGAGTACAAAATAATTTGGTAGTAATTCTGTTTCTAGAATAGTTTCTAAAAACTTGATACAATAATACAAGATTGAAATGGTAACGTTTGCATGTGTAAAGTATGTTACATACCGAACTCTCCTTCTGATAAGTGTTTACTATATATTTTCATACAATGCATCTCATATAATCATCAATTTATTGATGACAGTTTATTTTATAATTTTATCATGTTCTAGTGCTTGTTTCCGAAGATGTTGGTTTTAGCATTGGTACATTTTATGCAACTTTGCTTAAAACTGTTTGGTTACGTTAACATTGGTTAAATTTGTGCAAGACCTTTGTCATTTTGTAACGTTGTTATTAATATTCATGAGTATGCAAATTAGTTTATCAATATCAAAATGCTATATAAAATTACAGGCCAGTTTCTCAGCTCCGTTTTGGTATCATTCTTTTGATATCCATCAATATGGTTATTATTTTCTTTAACGAACGGTTGCCATAGAAACAGTAAAATCATATGTAGTTGAAAAGAGTTTTTCAGTGGAACATTTTTATTTTCACTCAGTTGGTCCTACCAAACAATGTCTAGGGATGTGTGGTAATCCTTTCTGGCCATGACATCTGTTGATAAACTTCCAACTGATATTCATGGGCGATGTTTTGAATCATAAAGCATCTTTATTTTTAATTTTGTTCGGTGTTTTATATCACTTCTACTTTTGATAACCAACTATAAATAATAAATAATTATAAATAATTTTGCATCTTATACTCATAAAGACTGTTACATTCATTTTATGTTAGCAATACTAATGAAAATTGACATTCTCATCTAAAGTTATTCCACTGTTTTCCGCATTGATTAACAAATGACTGAACTGCTAATTGTATATTAATATAAAATGTATATTGTTATTTCCAGACACAAATTGAGAAAATCGGAAACGAAAAAAAAAGACCACGAATTAAGAGAAATTTACCTTATGCATGAAGAAGATGCAGGATTCTAACGTCAGCTAAAAGGCAAAGATCACCAAAAGCAGGCTAAATCTTAAATGCCCTATCTGTAATTGGCGGTGAACATGTATATGTTTTTGCCGAATAAACTTTGACTTGACTTGACTTGTAATTTTTTGTGCATTGATTGAAGCTTAACTAACTGTATTATCAGTCATCGTCACAAGATGAAATGTAAACTTCACACCTCAAATCTCGAGCTTAAAGGTCAAGGCCGCATAAAGATGATGATCATTATATATAATTGGTCTTATTTGGTCTATAACTATAAACAGTTAGATGGATATTAAAAAGAAATTGTCACAAACTTTAAACAAAACACGAAGAAAGTAACGTGCAAAATCTAACTACACTTACAGATTCGCAATTTTTTATTCCTTTTAATGTCCATTCTATAATTGTTTTTGCGAGGTAGGACATAATAATAATCTGGTAAAATGTTCGCAACAAGATGATTATTGCTTTAGATAGGACCCGTGTTTCCTAAGTTGGTTACCACACTGAGGACCTAAGAATATGTTGAGGTGTAACTAATAACATTTTGTTGATGTATGCTAACTCAGATATGTTTTGATGGTGGCAATTTTTACTGCTATAGAGTAATTTGGTTACTTAATATTTGCCAACCTGTTTCGTTTATTATTTACTTATCAAGGCCAGTAATACAATATGGCGTCATAAAATGCGCAATTGCTAAGCAAATTTATTTTATGCGTACAAATGGGTAAATATTTTTTGTTTCATTTTGCCCATTCTTTTTATCTTCACTAAAATTAATAATTATGTTGAAGTCTCCGGCAATTATAAAAGTTTTGTCACCATTGCTTGCAATAAAATGTTCCAATATTTTAAGAAAGATCATGTCGTCACTGTTTGGAGCTTATACATTAACCAATGAAATTTTTAACACTAATACACTGAAGACGACCTTCTATTATTTCTATGTAGTTGTTTGTTCAATGTCGGCTGACACTAGTATACAGCTCGTTTAAATGGGTCAGCCGTGTTGATGTACTTATAAAATAGACTTGCCCGGTTTATAGGTTGGTCAGGGCTACGGATATGTATTGTATTTTGCCATCGGAATATTTCAATAAAATGCTTCTTCCCCTTCCGTTTGGATCCGTCCATGTTTACAAACACGTTTGTTTATTTTATGGACTGTACATACATCTGTGCTGTTTGAGCTGTTTAAAGATATTTTCCCGCCTCATTCATTTTCCAAGTTGCAGAAATATCTTTTTGTGATAATGAACTTGCTGTAAAAAGCTGATGTCGCATTTATTTTCCCTAAGCCAGCTTAAAATTAGTTTTCGTTTTTTAGTATATCATAATCCTTTTACATTAAAAGTATATTAAAAATATGGGGACGTGGTTTACAAACTTCGTAAGATCTTATGTCATGATAATTTTCCAACTGCATTTGGTAAAATTATATAACGTTTTATTAAAAGAGGTTACGACCCAACTGTTTTGAGACATACTGCATGTTAAGTGCTCAACCCGTTTACAGCTGGACACTACACCTCACTCTTTGATTGTGTCTGACGGGAAAGGGGGAGGAGTCTATGATAGGCAGTTTTTAAATCCCACCAGGGCTCAATTGTTTTGATATCTGTCTTCTGGTCTGTTTCCTCGGGCACTTAAGGGTGTTTCTCTTGTTACGTTGTCTTCTGCAAAAGCATTGAGTACATACGTTTTTGGTTCTTAAGGTTTGCTTTTTATATATCTATACAGGAACATTTTTGTTCTTTACATGCCATGTTGTTTTGTTTCCATTTCGTGTGTTAGAGGTTCACCTAGCGGGACACTGTCCCGTGTCTTTGGAACATGATAGGAGATGTTACAACACGTTTAGTAATAAGGGTGCAAATTGTTGTAATTATTACAAAACGGGTTGGAGTGTTAATTACAATGTGAATGAACATCGCAACCAGTTTTGTAATAAAATTGCAAAACAAAATGCAATGCAATTCCTGAGTGTGTGTAAACGCAATATTTGTAAAGTTCACTATTTGAATAAAGTGAAGGAGGTGAAGATATCATGTGTCTTACTTTTGAAATTATTGTTTTTACTAGTTATATACGAGTAAAAGAAGGCAAGTAGTTAGTTTAAGTAAACATTCATTAATTGATATAAGAAAGAGCGCACAACACGGCCAATCTGACAGATGTTTTAAATTTTTAAACGTGTTGTTAATCGAATTATAAACGAATAGTTGACCTGAATTAAACTCAAAATCAGAGATTATTCCAGGGTAATATTATGTATTGTATAATGTATAATGTGATCTATCTACTAACCGGAAAGCAACTTATTAACTGTCTGAAATATAACATAGTATGATACTATACATCTTGAAGTATATCTCACAATAGATTATGTTATGTCTGTAAATGTAACTTGATGTTAATTTACTCTTGCTTTGCAATAATTAGATATATCTAAACATTATCTGACCCATTAAAACAGTTTTCGCGATAATTGAAATATCAGGTAACAGCCATTCACGTGCATGTTTCAGCTATTTTTTTTCTGGCGTCAGTAAATTTTTTTTGGCTTCCAGCCAGATGAATTTCTTTCTTTTTTGGGCCAGGGCTTATGAAACCTTGACTTGTGTATCGGTTCTCGTTTTTTTGACAACTTCACGTTTCTGTTTCGATTTAGGTAGCTTGGGTAAAAGTTATTCTTACTAAATACAGAACATTTCTTTTCGATCAATAATTATGTAAAGAATGAACAGTTTTCTTATTCAATCGCATTCAAGTGTTTTTACAGGAATATAATGCTCCTCAAATGTTGAAATCTTTATCCCTTTCTTATTATGATATAGAAGTTGATGGTAGCATACCCTTCAGCCTATCACATTCCCAAACACTATTGTCGGTTATATTACACATTAATGATGTTTATGCAAGCTTACCCTTATTGAACACAATTATTTTATATTAGCTCTAGCAAACTAATGTTTAAAATGTTAAACACTATCTTGTTATTTAGATAATGAAATTCGTAAGCATACTAAGTTGATGTAAACGTACCGTTGTTGCACATTTTTTTTTTGCCCTTAGCTTTCTATTGTTTAAAATTATTAGCCGCCGGTATCTTTCATCAAGGACGCGACGTTTTTAGCCTTTCATTCATGCAATGCACCGCAATAGCAATTATAGCTTTATTAGCCTTTTTTCCAAACCAATCTTCAAAATATAAGCCGACAGCTCTCCGGCGACTTGATGTTCTGCATCAAAATTTTACTTGTTATCTTGTTGTTTTGATATTGAAAATGTTAACACATTTTAATGCTGCAAGCTTACCCTTCTTGCTTACTATTCTTGATATTGTAAATGGTAAAAACAACGTATTGGTGCTAGCTTAATGTTGCATCCTGTTTTTTTTTGCGTTGAACTTACGAACCAAGTACCACCACAATATACTAGAGCAATCACGGCATAGCACCTAGCAGTACAAAAGAATGGCTTATTCCACAACAAAACCTAAAACACAAGAAGATTACTTCGATAGTGCTTTATATACACTCCCGAATTGTACAACACATTTGGTACTGGATAAACATTAGCATATTTAATACAATCTCTGCTATCATGTCTCGCAAACAAGCAATGACATAATAGTCTTTTTAACTGTCTGGTACCAGAGAAGCTATAAAGTCTTTCTCTGAAACTTAACTTGATCACGATGATATAATGAATTAGTGGAGATAGTATGCATTAAGGGATACAATTAAATTCAGTAAGATGGACTTTCCCACACATGAGATCCTCGAAGATCAATTACGACAAAGCGCCTTGCAGTACAGACGAGCTTGCATATTCCACAACAAATCCGGTTTACAAATACGATTAGTTGATGCTGCTTTATATACACGCCTGAACTGTACTACACATTGGTACTGGTTCAACATTTGCAAATATAATCAAGTCTCTATTATAATGTCTCGAAAATCAGCAGTAGCATTTTAGTCTTTTAACTATTAGGACCAACGAACAATGTTAAACTTATTTTGCTGTTATAAGCTTGAGATTGATGACGATATTTGACATCATTTTTTAAAGCTTACCTCTATTCTATTTTTATCCAAAAGATCCTCTTGTTGTATATATATATATCTTGCAGCAGTAATATGATGCTAATTTACAACAGCCATAAGATATCTGGACTCACCTTGCTATCTTCCATTCAATCTGCTTGCGGGTCTTCCCTTAGAAACTGGCTAGCCTTTTAATATTTCATGTAGCGTGTATTATAGGGTTGTTTGTTTCTTTTTACAGACTGAACATGACTGAACATGCAGTATACCTAAGTATTCATTAAGCAAACCCCCTTTCAAATATATGCAGCTGCACATGAATGTAAAAAGTTTTCGTTTAGTGAAAAATGTTTAAAATACATGTTTATTTAGATTCGTCGGGAATTTTTTAGCCTAAAGAATTTGTATATTTCTTCAAATCTATTTTGTCCTACAATCCAATCCAAAATATGTATGTAAAAGTATAATAGTGTCAAAACACTGGTGAAGTAAATATTAGAACATCAATAATGAAATACTACGTAAACTATGTAAATGTCACACCTGTGAGAAAGAAGCACATATTAAAGCTGGAAACCGTATAATAATTGTATCATGATAATTTTTCAGGTACATATAAACTATAAACTCATTCAAATTTTTGCGGACCGTCTAATGTCCGAGATATATTCGGAGAGCATAAATCACTTGTTGGATATCAGTTGGACCATGTTAAGGACAATGGAGTAGTATAGAATTTAACTTGCCTTTTCGCAATTTTTTTATTGACAAGGTCTTATTGCTTAAAGTTTGACTTTGACTTAATTCATCGCTTTGAGCTAGCTAAATGTTTATTCATATAAATTGGTAGTTCTTAGTCCCGGTACCGTACATCCGTTTTCGGAAAATATCGGTTTTGTTCGGTAAATTGCTGAAACCTACATCTATAACATTATAATACTTCAGAAACACGTGTAAGTCCGCTTATTAAGAAATCTGTCGTCAAAACAGATTGTTCCCGAATATGGATAATCACTGAAAACAGTTTCCGTAGCATTTGTTGAGAAGCCGTTAACATGATTGGCCAAATGGAGTAGATAACCCCTATTGCTTTATTTTAAAGATCAATAGGTTAAAAGTTAAAAATGTAGCAGCCGGAATGATTCCTCTCTGTTTCTTCCTTTAAGAATACAGAAAAAGCAGTTTCTTCAGTCATACCTTAAGTCAGTTTATTTCAGTTGTCCATTAGGCGAGCGACCTAGGACCATTTATTCCTTTTGTTAGCTATATTTGTCTTAATCCGTGGACAAAAACAGAATACTTTCAATAGTTTGGCTGAATATATGCCCTGGTTTGAAATAAAAATTGATAAAGTATTTTGAACCAATCTGCGTTCTATAAATGTCCACCACGTCCAACCTCGTTGTAAGTTAATGTAAGCAAAATCTAATACGGTGACCTACAAATTTTTGTTTTAGATTAGGTAAACATAAGCAAATACATGTGTAGAGTTTGATTTAGTTCTATTATGTGACAATCGATAAAATAGCAGAAATACCAAGATCGACAAGAATATGAAAAAATAACCATTGGGTCTGCAGAACAACTATTTGTTTGTTTACAAAATCAATTTCTTTTGATTTCTTTGAGTAAGTTTCCACTAGAAATATTGTTTTCTGTTATAAAATGCTTAGATTGTAAGATTATGCTATTGTATTTTACTGAAATACATGGTAGGAGTATGGAAATTTTGAAAAATGTTAAAAAAAGCATCATATCTTTGGGCAAATAAAACTGAAACAGTGTCGGTGACTTTTGATTTTCAATACATCATAACATGATGATGAAGAACATTTCATCAAAATCTATTATTGAGAAAAAAATCACGAAACTGCCGCGAGCGTCTTTAAATACAATGAAACATTTACATGCCCTGGTTTGAGATCGGTCCTCATGATTATTTCTTTGACAAGAAAATTCTGTGTCTAAATATTATAATTTTATTTCATTAACTCCAGTCCTTAGTTTGTTATTCGCCAGTCTATATTTCAATTCAGAATTTTGCCGGGCAAAACATTTCAAAACTTGAAGATGAAAAACGTGAAAATTTATTTTTTGTACTATTTAATAAAACATTTCTTGAATATATTACCGGTAAAAAGTCAAACCTATCGAACCTCGGGCAATAGTTTTAACCACTGACCGGCATGTCATTAAGACCGCACAGCATGTGCGTTTCACTTCATCCGCTTTTTTATCATATAAATATGTTACATAAAGTACTTTTTAAATTTTAAAGGGTGATTGGAACACATTTCGGTCCTACTTTTAAATTTCTTCCTGTCATAGCAAGAGAATCAATAGCTTATATCTTTACAGGCAGGGTGTAGCAGAAATAAGCTTACCATAGCTCTTGAATCTGAAGCAGCCTCGACCTATTGCAAACATCTTTCAGATGAACAAACTGTTTACAAGACTAATGGTTCGTTGTCACAGTTAAAAGCTGGCACGAAGTATATGATTCTTGACGCTGGAGGTATACATGTTTTATTCACTTCTGACTTATAACTGATTAGTCTTCTTTAGCTTCATAAGTCATACTTATTTAGGTTTTTAGAAAAAACATTTCCTATCGGTACTACGTTTCATGAACAGTTTTTTTAAAAAATATCTAAGGACAGGATAAGAAACATTAAAGATAAATTTCTGCTGAAATATGTATACTATTTAATTATCTACAGTTCATGCACGTGAAGACCTTTCCATGTAACGTGCAGATGTTACAGAAAGCCTTTTTCCAGTATGGCCGTTATTAGGACGGGATTGCACATGCATGAAAATCTAAAAAAAAATATAAACCCTGTAATGATCATAGTGATCGTTTCTAAGCTGTTATATCTTCATTACATTTATAAATACAAATATCTGTACCTTTACATAACCATCTAAAGTTATTGTTATTGCATACTGTTTTAGTTTTTGTTTGCAATATACAATATTACTTATTTACAGGTGTTACCGTCGATGTATCTGTGCATGAAGTTGGTGAAGCAGGCAATGTGAAACAAGTTTCTGTAGTGAATGGAGGTTGTATTGGAGGAATTATAGTTGATGATGCTTTTAAAGATATGCTGATAGAAGTACTTGGCAAGACAGTTTATGACCAACTCCAAGAAGATAATTCAGAAGCATTTCTGGATTTATCGAGGGGATTCGAAGTCAAAAAACGAAGCTGTAAACCAGACTCACTTATTGTTACAGTAAGATTTCCACCGTCTTTAATGGACGGATTCAGATCTATCACGGGCAAAAGTATTTCCGATGCATTAGCAAGTTCCAGCTTTCGAGATTTAATCAAGTTATCATCATATGATAAAATGAGGTTCCAAGCTTTACAATCATTCTTTGATGCGTCGGTTACTTCGATAATTAGATGTGTAAAAAAAAACATTACACCAAGAGAAAGTCGAAGCTATTGTAATGGTTGGTGGCTACTCGGAATCTCCAGTGCTTCAGGAAGCAGTTAGAACATCCCTTCCTGACATCAAGGTAGTCGTTCCCTACGACGCAGAAACTGCAGTTCTTAGAGGTGCGCTAATAATTGGCCATAGTCCGAAGTCTATCAGGGAACATGTCCCTAGATATGTACTTGCAACTATATCAC
This sequence comes from Mercenaria mercenaria, assembly GCF_021730395.1. Classification (NCBI taxonomy): domain Eukaryota; kingdom Metazoa; phylum Mollusca; class Bivalvia; order Venerida; family Veneridae; genus Mercenaria; species Mercenaria mercenaria. The sequence goes on from NW_026462558.1 coordinate 52,824, forward strand.
ATAAAGACGAGGAGAATATAGGCATTTCAAAGGTTTGTTTTTTCCATATTGCTTTCTAATCTGAAATAATTTTCGTTTATTGACACATTTGGTATGGTAGTATATCACCAGATTTGCCTCTTAGTCCAGTAGAACTTGAACTGAACCTTGCAATAAAGTATATACAAGATATTTTTGCAGTTTCCTGTTCTTTAATAAAAAGTTTATTTAAGAAAATTCAAAATGGCAGTCGTCGTCAAATTTCAATGTTTTCCTTGAAAAAAAAAAAGCTAGTGAGAAACTTTGTAGTGGGATTTATTTAAGGTTCTATTGCTTTATGTTGCTCCATCGAGCATACACAGTATCTCTCGATCTTCTCTCGGAGATCCCTGGGCATTCTTCTATCTATAGAAATCCAAAATGGCTGCCATCAGAACCATATAATAGCGTATTTTTCATATTGTATTTCAGTTGTTTGCTTAGTAAGTGATAAAGGTGTTGTTGATATTTGCAATATCATCGGATTGATATAGAAATAACAAACACTTGAAGCAAAATTACTGAGAGAAAAGAAACACAATTAATACGTCACAAACAGTTTGGTACATCAGCCGCAGCAGCAGCAACAACAACATCAACTTTTCAAAACATAAAGATGTAAAGATGTAAAAATAAGATTGGAAACAGACAAGCGCAATTTGAATATGTTAGTAATCAGGAAACTAAAATTGTTTAAATATGTTTACACATGTTTTTGTCCTGTTGTTACAACCGTAACAGATATATATCTTCGTTACCAAATTCAAATTACTTGCATTACACAGAATTGCAAATTCATCAACGCCGCTTAGTGATGTTACAATCGTAAAAGATCGATATCATAAAACTACATATAAGACAAGCAATTCTCTCCATATCATTGAGAGAAATGTCAAGAAAACTAATGAGAAAATTAACAGACATTTGTCCGTCCCTACCTAGAATATTATTTGATTTTTTTTTCAGCTGTATATAAATCCATCAGCTAGTAAAATTGAAATGGTACACGGTATGCCTTCAACATAGAGCAGTTTTTTTCCAAATTAAAGCATTCCCTCACTGTATTTTACAAAATCAAATTGAACCTTATCCATGTATTAACCGTAACGGGAATCTAAAACACCTAATTCAAAATTTAAGCACTCAGTTCTTCTCAAATTCTTCTTTCAAAGAACAATCGAAATCTGGACAGCCCTCCTCAGACATGTACAGTTCAGCACCAGTCTTTCTGCAAACCGACCGGCCTTTGTAAACTATTTCACTGTTCCAGTATACATTTGTAATAGTGAAGATTAAATCGTGGAAGGAGTAAAACCTCAAGCTTACTAGATTACATATGTTGAAATTCAGAAAATATTTTAAGTAATTTGTAAGACATTTTCAGATTATATAGTATTGCATGGGTGTAGAGTTGGTTGTTTTCTGACAAACATTAAAATTGTTAGTGGATAGAAAAATAGCTTTGTATCATATTGTGGACCATAATTGCTGAATCCAGACTAAAATGGAGTTCCTGCATTTTAAGGATAAAGGTGTATATCTCTAGTATGTTACACTGATCTGTCTACCAGTACAGATACTAATATGTAGTTATACTACACGTGAAAGAGTCTGTGTAAGCTGTTTTATTTCAAGTTCATTTTTGACGTTATCATCTTGAAGTAAAACAATTATTGATTTACATTTGTATCATTTGAATATGATTATTTGATGTACAAACTTACTGGGAGGGCACAGAATGAAGTGAGTTGTGTGCACATTGTATATGATGATAATTTAAGTTACGTTTGACCTATACTTATGTCTCATCATTTTAATCAACTTAATCAAAGAATGACAATTCAATTCCATGCATTCCTCCTGCTCTAAAGGAGCAACATATGGACATTAACTGTTATTCACAGAAGATGACATCTTAGCAATGAGTAATAATTTCAACTCAGCATCAAACATTAAACTGTTATAGAAATTATATCCTGGAAGTATTTTAGAAGTTTTCTGTCATTTAATATTATTCATGCTTATTTCACATGAATAAAATTAGTCTTTTATGTTCTTTTAATATACAATGTGTTCGTGTTTTTAGACTTAATAGTGTGCAAATTACAATTAACCATACCTCATAGATGTAAAGGGTATGTCATAGTACAATTCTAGTAAAAATATTACGCTGCCGTTACGTATGTAACATTTTTAAAGGACATGTCACTCGATTCATTGACTTAAGGAAATACTTTACTAAAAAAGGAATGTCTCACATAAATACATATAAGAGATATCCTACCTATTGAAAGTTCAAACACGCTACTAGCATGTAACAAATACATAGTTGGTAACGTTTTGAGGTTATTTTCAAACAAAGTAATGATCTTAATACCTTTTCAATAGTTTAACTAAACGTTTTATTAAACATGCGTAACTGTCATCACATTTTAATTAAAAACAGTTCTGTAACTTGCGTCTTGCTAAAATTGTTTTAAAAGAAAAGAAAAGGTAACAAATCGTGTTATGTATGTCACATGGCTAATTATTGCGAGGAAACGTTGACATTTTCAATTTAATTTAAACAGTTAATCGCATACTTGCAGGAACATTAGAAAATGTCATCAAATTTTCACATTTTTATCATTTTACATCATAATACATTACCTTGAAAAGAAATTTAAATTTTAAATGCTTGTATTTGAAACTTATTTTTAAAGTTTTCTCTTAAATAGAAAACAACTTAATGTAGCAAAAGTAGTTTACAACTAAGAAACATTTATGTATTTTGATCAGATAATGATTGTAACATTCTGTCTCAGATGAAACGTTGTAACAATTAAAGTGTTGTAAGGGAAATTATTTTGGAACTATTTTGATTTAAATTCTACAGGTACCTTATTATGAAAGGTCATTTATCATCAAATAAAGAGATCTAAAGAAATATAACGATAATTTTCTTATATTGTAAAATTACTTTGATTCTTTGAAATTTCATAGTCATGTAAAATGTTCGTTTAGAACATATTTGCACAGGTTAAGATAAAGAATGTGTTCATGGTGTTATTTCTTTAATGAAAATTAGCACTTTTACATGGGGTTCAAGATTTGCTTATAAAAAAATCCCTAATGATGACAAGATGTCATCGGACAGATTCTTGATCAATATAACCTTAATGACAGAAAAACTGCAATAAAACCTTGCATACACCCTATGGCAAGGTTCAGTCTCTTTTCTCTGTTTTTCTACTGGACTATCTGTAGTCCGTGACATTTCTCTCTCACACACACGCACGCACGCACGCACGCGTTTCATATTCATGCCAGATTAAGCTGTGTTGATGCATGACTGTTCAAAGGAACCAAATCTGTGGATGATTTTAAGCAAACGTTTCTGAACCATGCTTGTGTCTAAATTTTGTAAATTGTAAGTAGATGCATGTATTTCCTAATATCTACCTAAAAAATTTTAGCATTCTCATCATGTGTCACGTGACCATGGATTTCTAACATTATGGTCAATCCTATATTTTGTTTTCTAGTTTTCGACTGCATACATATAGACATTCACGGCAGTCTTGAAAAGAATAAGATTGCGTTTAAAAGGCGTTATAAATTGTTAATTCTATATAGAAGACAGTAACAGAAATCTGTAGTACCTTTAAACTTAATATATTAATATATTCTCTTAAATAGTTGAATTAAAGTTCAATAGCAAGTAGGAATTTATTTTCGATGCATGTAAAAGAAAAAAATATTTTCATATTTTGGAAGTAACGGGTTCGTACATATCTACATTTACTGAGGTTCTAAAAACAAATAATACTGATATGCTGGAGACCTAAATGTTCATATACTATCTGTAATTGATGGAGGAAATAACTTCTCTTTGATCAGCCTGGCAGGACGACAATCAGAAAGGAATTCTCAAGATCACAAGTCGATGGTTCCGACTACGTACACGATATCTCTTGTACATCCTGTTCTGAGGACGACAAGAATGCTGAAGCCGAGTACCATTGTACAAATTGTCACACTTATTTCTGTGCGACCTGTGTGTCTTATCATAACAGAGTCTTCAAAACACACACACTTCTTGACAAGAATGCGCTAGGATTCGATCAGGGCCAACAATCGCCATCTGCATCGGGATCTTCTACTTTGAAAGAGGTGTGCAAAATACATGCAGGTGAAGTTGTTAAGATGTACTGCAAACCACATGACGCAGTGTGTTGTACCGTGTGTGTAGCTGTTGACCACAGGTATACAATCATATTTTACTAACCTTAAATGTTCGTGGGCGGGGAGAGGGGTGTATTTCGATACAGTGTTTGTGACTGAGTCCGTAAAACACATCACCACACCATATACTAGTAGTATGTAAAATCAATAAGCAATCAACAAATACCATTGCATTGTTCAAGTGCCCTTATTACCCAAAACAAATCATAGTCATGTTTGAGTATGGAAGTCATTCATTTTTGTGTGTAAAAATACAACTTTTAGAAAAATTAACGACTCACTCAGTGCCAGGTTTTGCATATTAATTGACCTTAACTATCAAGTTCTGAAGCATTTGAGAGTAGACCTATTATGTTATAGTCTCATGTTGATATATACGTTGTTTTGATATTGTACACAAGTACTTGTGTTTTTGGCGTATTTTGATTTCATGACGAGGCAGATATTTTCTGTTAAATATTTTGAGTTGCTTTTGTAGGTGACTAAATTAGTATGCTATAAACTACAAATTAGGGGGCCTCCGTGGCCGAGTGGGTAAGGCCGCTGACTTTGAATCACTTACCATTGACCAATGTGAAGTTGAGCCTCCTTCGGGGTGTTAAATAAATATTTCATGTTCATCAAAGGAGAGAGAGTCGCTGTGTAACCTATGATTGTGTCTGTGTGTTGATAAACCCAACAACAACATAAAAAACGTTATCTTGTGTATATATTGCATGTTATCAAATTTTTTAGTTATCAGTAATAAGCTTTAACTTGTGTCACTTAAATGTTTGCTTTAGGCTGTGCAATGGGGTACATTATATACCTGAAATCGCCAGACGATTGTTGAAGCCAAACGAGGAACGTAGCACGGTAGCATCTCTGAGACAAGTAAAAACAAACCTACAAGGCCTGAAGTTAAAACGACAGGGCGATTTTTCACAGGCAGAGAAACGACTAGACGGCATCGTGACTGAAGTCAAAAACATGAAGACACGCATTATACAAAGAACTGAAACACTAGAGAAGGCGTCTATTTACAAAGCTCAACAACTGCACAAAAGCATTGCAGTTAGTATCAGTAGTGATATAAAGTCCCTTGAAAATATGCTGGAAGGAATCGACAAAGAATTGAGCAGAATGGAAAAACGCAAAAGTCATGACGAAGCACAATTGTTTGTGCAAATAAAGCAGGCCGAACAAAAGTGTTCGAAAGGTAATGAATGCATGAAAAGCATTCAGGCTAGAAATGATAAGCAATTAAATTTTCACATTGATAAGGAGATTGAGTCAACCTTGGCCATTAAATTTGACTTTTGGATGTAAAGGTATCCATTCGCATTATCAGTTTGTACACCACCTGTTTGTATAATTCAGTTACAGATCAACTGGTATGTTCGGTCACGCCCCCTTCCCTCCCAAACAAGGTATAAATATTTTTGATTTTACACTTTCAACAAACTGTGCTCTTGGTAATGCTTTTGCCAGTTTTTATCCGAACAAAGAGGTGATGCTTTCTAGAAGGGTTTTCGTGTACATATACATGTACCTAAACTGTCCACTGCATAATTCAAACAAGGCATCATATCAAATTTTCAGATATGTCTTTTAATGTTACTCCATTCCATTGGACGGAGGGAGAAGGGTTTATTATTTCACTCACTGTCTATCGGTCAAATACGTCGACCGATCGGTTGTTAGACGGGTGTGTTTCCGATAATTAACTAGAAAATATTTTTGAACACAGTAGTCAAACTTCATAAAATGATTGCCCGTGGACGGTATATGACCCATATCTGTTTTTGGGATCAGGTAGTCTAACGGGAGGGTCACAGTAACATAGAGAATGTTTCCGCTGACCAACTTTGTATATTTTCGTGAAGACATGAAGTCGTTAGACACCTTAACCCCTGTACCACCGGCCCCATTTGGTTTCCGATTAAGAATGGAAACATGGAAACATATCTTTAAATGTTTTATTTTTATTTTCGCAAAATACGCAATGAAAGGCTATTCATTTAGTGTTGTCGTGTTGCTTCAAGAAGAATATATTTTCAAACAAACCAATAGCAAATAGAACGTCTCTCGTACTTTTTTATCATGTTAGTTCAGTCGTCACTAAATAACTACAGCCGACTTCTGAGCGTTTTCAATGTTTTTAACTGAAAAATCATCATTATTTAAAAACTCCGTCATTTCCTATATTGTTTTCATATTTATTCAGACAACAATTTATATATCATCTGTTATTATGAGTGCTTTTTGTATCATTTGAAAAGGTTGTATCTACTGAACAAGAACTAGTAAATTAGACGATTATAACACTACGCACGAATCACTACAGTCGTGTTTTTGACATAGAAATGATAAATATAACACCGTAATAACTGGATTTCGGTTGAAGTATCTTTGAAAACTATAATGTAAAAAAAAATAAAAATTCTATAACTTTATTATCAATTCTATAACATATTTTAAGATACTGCTGTAAATAGATGCACTGTTTCCTCATGTATGTGTGCTTTTGAATATACTGTGCGTGATAGTTTATGCTACACACATATATCATGAGTTTTGTTTGTCCTCAAAGACCATCTGATCTAAAGCAATATTGAAGATGAAACTATCATTTTTTTCTTAATTTTGAGTATTGCAATTCATTTTTTCGTGTTTTAAGTGTGTAGGCTTTTGGGTTAGAGTACTTTATTAGGACGAAATGTATTTGACCTGTAATATTAAATGTTAAGTGGCACTCACAGTGTCTTATTTGTTTATATGCGAGTTGGCACCGTTTGAAATTTTATGTAACGGTCCTTAGTCATGCGTCCAGGCGGTCAGTTTTCTTGCATATTTTTTGTCATACGTTTCCTTTCTTTCTAAAATTAACTAAAATATCTCAGACCTTATTGACTTTTATCAAAAGGGAAACCGTTCGTGCCATGCTTTGACCTGCTGAGTGATGATTTCGACGTTTTACCCTTACTAGAAGAATGCTAAACTATACTTTAACTATTTGTAGATACAACACGCCAAGTATGATTAAAACTTTATATCCAACACCTTTTTCCAAGAATAGAATGTCCATAAAACATAGTCACTTTCAAATGATTGGATTGAAAGGATTGCAATCCCAAACTTGCTTTACTAATCAAGTAGTACAAAGATACTACGAAAATCACTATTCAAGAATAAAATAATTATTGTGTATGCAAAACAAGGAATTTGGTATTAAAGCCATGTAATGTACAGTTAACCAATAAGCGACGTTGCAGTGTAGATAATACAAATAAAAAATGTGAAACAATTTTGTCCTATTTGTACAATACGGGATTGATGTTATTGGGCAGTGAGTTGTTACAATTCAATATGAAGCGATATAAACGACATGATTGTATACTTAAAGTTTCCGGTCACCATATAAGCAAGTTCTATGTAATAGTTCTATCAAAATGTACCCTATTTTGATGAAAATATGAATTACATGACATAAATAAAGTGTGATATTTTTGCAATGCACTTTGATGAACAAATATCAAAACCTTCCATGCAATTATCAAAGAATTGCTACATATTTACGTACACTTGTGTATTACAAACCGTTTTCCTTTTCCTTTAAGCTATGATTTGTCTTTGATTATTGCACTGTTTATACTGTACAAATTTGTGATCATATTACGTTTAAATTACCTTTTACATGGTATTCTGCATATATTGTTGAATATATTTTGTTATCAAATAGATATTTTATATATTCTTTAAAGGAAATGGTGGACAATAATATGATGAGAAAGTGTCTTTCAAATTATGTATTACTTTTAATTTCAATAGAATCAATGTTTTTCGTTTCTATATGGCTTTAATTTTATGAAATTGATTTTGACTGCGATTTCTAGTAGCATAATTGCTGGCCCTTATTTCCTTTATGCGTATTAGGCCTGATTTCAGTTGATATTAACGAAATTTTAAATGGCGCCATGTATTTTTTAATTACCTGAACTGATACATAAATAGGCTGCTGATAAATACATTTTATTGTTGCTTGTTATTTTCATAAGTGCCTCATATCAATATTTTCGAAAGTGTCCGTATTTTGATATTTTTCTGAAACCTAGTTTTTGTAGCAAAAGATGCAAATAGAACACTGAATTCACAAAATACGAAGATTACGCAATTTTATATGTATGTTTTCAACAAATATTGTGTTTTTCTATAAATATGTGTGTTTGAAAAAATAGCTTAAAATGAGACATATTGTTCATTTTTGTTATCATTTATATAAACATAGGTTATAGTATATAGGACATTTGAAAATGTAATTTCAATGTAAATGGAAATGATTGTCCAACATCCAGAGCATTTTTTCTAATTGATGAGTTATGTCTCCCACCACACAGTGGTGTGGGAGACATATTGATTTACTCCAGTTTGTGTGTGTGTGTGTGTCTGTCTGTCTGTGTGTGTGTCTGTCACAAAGCTTGTCCGCACTCTAAGTCGAACATTTCTCATCGGATCTTCGGCAAACTTGAACAAAATGTGTTTGACCATAAAACCTCGGCCAAGTTCGATAACTAGCCAAATCCGCTTAGGCAGTTTTGAATTATGGCCCTTGAATTACTGATTGGATCCGTTCGTCTAGACCATCCAGAAAAACTAGTCATTTTTCATTGGACAGCACTGTCACAAAGCATGTCCGCACTCTTAGTCGAACATTTCTCATCGGATCTTCACCAAACTTGAACAAAAAGTGTGTTGACCATAAGACCTCGGCGCATTTTGATAACTAGCCAAATACGCTCAGGCAGTTTTGAATTATGGCCCTTGAATTACTGACTGGATCCATTCGTCTAGACCATCCAGAGAAACTAGTCATTTTTCATTGGGCATCACTGCCACAAAGCTTGCCCGCACTCTAAGTCGAACATTTCTCATCGGATCTGCACCAAACTTGAACAAAATGTGTTTGACCATAAGACCTCGGCCAGTTTCGATAACTAGCCAAATCCACCTAGGCAGTTTTGAATTATGGCCCTTGAATTACTGATTTGATCCATTCGTCTAGACCTTCCAGAGAAACTAGTCATTTTTTCATTGGGCAGTTGTGGGAGACATGCGCTTTTCTCAAAAGCATCTCTAGTTTTACACAATAAAGTTTGCACCCGCTTGAATGAAAGAACTGGGTCTTATACCTACAGAAGATATTTTAGATAAGGTCAATATTTGTGTAATATGATACACGAATTTCACAAAAAAAGGTTGTCAAGCATTCTGCTTATACGATTATTATGAACATATATTATATTTATCTATGCAAGCTTAATCTTTACGACGTATGATTTCTCCTTTTTATCATTTAGGGTGTTTTTATATGTGTGTTTGTTCATAGCTAGTTATATTTAGAATAAAGGTAGTTATATACAGCAATAGCTCTTATTTTGATATAGACACAAGTATGAGATTTCCTGTTACCCACAAATTATACCGATCTCAGAATGACGTGTAAACTTAAGCTATATGCTACCACTACAGGCTAACTGTCATCTGGCGACGGACTTCTTTTATATCCCTAAAAAGGTATTTAACTTTAACAAATTGAAATATGGATTTTTACCAGATATCAGTTTTACACTTTTCACGCGTCAACTATTCATAATCATATCCATGTACAATTTAGCATATCGTGTCTGACTCTAAGTCCGAATACTCAACTGCACCTGCCATACAGCTTCCTTAGCAGTCTAGAAGTAAATCTAGAATTAAATATGTTTTCCATCCCGCATGATAGCCCATTTTTCACCGTTTACAGGAACCGTTTACAAGCATCGGTATCGGCTAAGTTGTAGTGCTATACTAACTTACTTTTAAATCGAAGTTCAATGCCTTTAAAACTTAATGTAGTAGTAGTTACGATCAAAATTCGTAAAGTATACATTCCTATATACTTCTTAACTATAATGTTCGATACTTACTAAGCGACCTGTAAACTTAAAAAAAATCTAAATGCCTTTAGTCAATGCAGAAGCTTTTAGAACAGTAAGCGTTACTTTCAATTTTAAAAAGATTGAAAAGTGATAAAATGATTTTTCAATGAATATTAGGCTATATTGCTGATATTTTGTACATATTGTTGTAATATTCAATAATGATTTAGAAAAAAAGGTTAAGAACTGATATAAAAAACTTATTCTAGTTATATATCACGATATTTCACACGGTGTACGATGTTTATCGTACAGACAAATATTAAATCGCTGCAATATTTTCAGCATATATTCCAGAAACGTAGAAATGAAACATCCATTTTTCGGTACTTATTGCACGACCTCAATGTCAAATGTGCAAAGGTTTAACGTCTTTCAACAATTATTTTAGTCATATAAAAACGGTGTCTACTTGTAGGAATGAGCACAATGTCTAACTTTAAAGTGCTGCCTCAACAGAGTATCATGCCGTAGACACGTGACATTATACTCCACCCAGTCACATTATCCTTACACCGGGCTGACTTTTTAGCACTACCCTCTTAATGCTGAGCACCAAGCGAGGAAGCTACTAGTACATTTTTACGCCTTTGGTATGACGTGGCCAAGGATCGAACTCGCGACCTCCCACACTCCAAGCGTGCGCTCTACCACTAGGCTAACGATGCAGTCTGTTGTCGTGCTGATGTCCCAAGAGGTTTCGAATCCTATATCACAGCCTGTCGGGTTCTCCACTTTTCCGAAGTTACTGTTGTTTTAATGGTCTTGTGAAGTAACTGAAGCTTTGACAACAATTTGAGAAAACGCCTATATTTGGAGGTGAATAAGTGAATGATGATTTTGATAAAAAAAATATGAAAGTTTGTCAGTTCTGAACAAAAGGTCGCTCAAGAGACTGTAATCCACTTTAACGTTCATTAGTTCTCGCGAGCAAATAAAAAATATAGTCCCTAAATCGTGAAAAGTGTTAACAGGCTTTGTTCATGATTTGACCTAGTGGTCTATTTCTTTACCCAAGATAGCACAGTATCAAATTTATACAAGATTTATTGAAGCAAACATTCTAAACAAGTTCCATTAACATTGGACCAAAAAGGCATAAGCTTGAGACATATAGAGTGTTAACAGTAAAATGGCAGATGCTGACTCATCCAGCTATACAAACAACTTACAGCTTGGTTATCAAACATGAAGTACTTCTACTTAATGAAAGCGTGAGCATGAAGTTCAACTATTTCAATGTCTTATGTTATAATCTTCGATGTTCTTGAGAATTCGCACACAAGACTAATTAATATTAATTATTCATTACCAAAATCTGTAGTCTTCATTGCTGAAACTTTGCAGATATTTTATGTAAATTAGGCCCTTGTACATGTACATGCAAAACATTACGAAAAGATGCAACTCTTTTATAAAGCTTTAACATTTTAAAGTCTAAGTCTTAGCATTTTAATGTCAAAGTCTTAGAACTTTGATAAACATGAGCCAAGCTCTTTCCAATTCCTATAGACAATACGATACGATTTCTTGTCAACATGTTTGTAGTACTTAAACAACTGTAACAGGTCTATATAATTGCATGTTTGACATTATAAAACACACAGATATTATATAAATTACCAATACCTTGTTTAAGAACCATTCAGCATATAGATCTGTGTTCAGATTATACAGTTTCCATTATTACCTCATTCAAATTGGAGAATGTCTGCCGGTCTGCAAATGTTGACACCTCAAGGCGTAAAAATCATTTGAAACCATTTTCCTATTTATCTACGATATTAATATAAATAGTTACTCTATCAAACCCAAAAACCTAGTGGTTATAATGGTAAATATTTATATTTCCGACATTATTTCTAGATTCCAATTAACCAAAATCAATAAGAAAATCCGTTTTTGAATATTGAAAGTAAAAAAGCAAAATGAAAATATAACATAACTGGTTTTAAATTCAAATAGAATCGCATGACTCTAGTTAGTTTGTGTAACTAACATCAGCACATTTTGCCCGCTCCTATCAGCCTGCATTCTATCAGACACTTTGACTCACAACTTCTCAATAAAGATAAAAAAATGAATTTTACACACAGGCACTATTGCAATTGCAAAATAACTACCTGATGTTGGAACACTGTTCAGTCAAATAGCAATTGAAAATCCCTGATAAGCTATAATTCTCCATCTTTACACTCGTAGCGGCCTTTCCGTGCTTACATTTGTACAACAAATAATAATTGGTGCGTAATGACATATTTGTGTAGACTTTGATTTGGAAAATCAGCTTTCTCAAACAAAATTCATTT
>NW_026462559.1:0-73016 GCF_021730395.1 Mercenaria mercenaria
ATAGCTAAAAGTAGATATGCCTTTCTTCGCATTAACCACTAAAATGTAATGGATTTTATCAAACTCGATGTGTAACAATATCGTAAGGTCTCCTGCTATTTTGTTACAAATGGGAATAGGGACCAATTTAGCTAAAAATATAAACACGTTTAATGACCTCTTCTCATGAACTGCTTCATGAATCTTTATCAAAATACTGCTGTAATTATTCGTCTAAGGATAAACGAAACAAAATTGCAACCCTACGAAACCTTTGCGAAAAATTAAAAGAGAACCATTTAAATTGTTAAAGAGTGGTGTTTAGTTTTGCAATTTGAAAAATGTTAGATGAAAGACGAATGTTAGATGAAAAATTCATAAACTTCTTTCCTTATTACAATTCGCCGACCATCAATTTTAAAGATATTTCTTGTTTAATATGTTCTGAAGTTTCGTAGCAAAGTAGAAAGAATAAAATAACTTAACATTCGCAGTGGAATAGTCCAACAATAGCGTCAGGCGGATACTTTTATCCATCAACAGCTTTAATCATTAATTTTACATGCAATTTTCATTTTTTGACTACCAAAATACGAAAACGGCATCGATATCTTGTACTGAAATCATACTGGAAGGTAATGTGATATATTATATAATGCTATAACTACAAACAACAAATACTAACAATAGTATTAACATAATCCTTGTTACCACTGTGATTAGGGCTTAAGGATGCATTGAACCATATATAACTGGGTTGTTTATTTTAGAAATAATATGTAGAAGAACCATATTTTAACATACCAAAACAGATCAAATGTTAGTAGCACTCTTTCCCGGAACCTGTAATATGTCGACATGCTGTCAAAGTATTCTTCATATTAGAATAAAAAATACATAGTACATTACCAAATGATTACGGCTTGCGTCCAAAGAAGGCCAAATCAAAAACGCGCCGCGGTGCACATATTTTGGTGCTGTGTTATTATACAGCAATAGACAGCATAAATTTTGAAAAGTAACATGTTGGTTCATAATCAACACGGATTTTGCAATATCAACTTATTGCGATAACGACCATTATGGTCGTTACAGATCAGCATAAAGCACCAACATCACGTCTAATAATGCTAACATTATTTAATTAAAAGAAATTGAAAATGCAAATGTCCGCGCAATAAGGACATAATTTCAAAATTCTTTTATTTGTAATATAATTATTGAAAAGTTGTTTTTACAAATAATTGGAGATTATTCCGGTACAATCTATCTGATCTTAAATCTCATCTGCAAAAATGCATTGCATGCACAAATTTGATACCAACTCAAGAGGAAACAAGAGTCTTATTAAGATGGCCACCAACTGTGCGTGGTGGGCGTCCACTCTCTTTACAACGGCACCTGGCGGCACCTCAGTTTTTGGACTTGACACCGAAATGAAAATAAATATTCGTTCAGCATCGACTTTGACACACGCTCACGTGAAAACAAGACCCTCCCCAGGGTGATCAATATGCCGCGTCCATATGCACGGACCTTTTCTACAACGGCCACTCGGAGAGACCCCAGTTTCTTCTACGGCTCAAAAACAGAATTTTCTTCTGGAGGCAGAAAGGCGTGACCAAACGCACTAGCCCATCCTTACTCGGAATCATGAGTCTTCCCAGGAAAAGCCACCACCTGGTCGTTCTGGGCGTCCGCCCTCTTCATAATGGCGACCTGGAGGCACCCCAGTTTCTTCTACAGTTACGGGACTGAACACCGAAACAAAAACTTGCTCAGATCGGTTTAGGGCTGATTTCGACGCCTGCTCAAGAGAAAACAAGACCTTTCAAAGGTTGTCTAATGTGTCGCATCCGTATGCATGGACCCCCTTTACAACGGCTACCAAGTGGGATCCCAGTTTTTTTTTATCTACGTTTAAGAAAACTGCTTTTCGTGGCAAAACACATTTTCAAGCGTTCCTGACCAAACACACTAGCCCACCTCTGCTCAGAAACACGAGTCTTCCTAGGATGGTCACAACCTGGGCCTTGTGGGCGTCCATCCTCTCTAGAACGACCACCCGGTCGCACTAAGTTTCTTGAGCAGTGACGGAGCTAGATAAACAACGAAAACTTGCAAAATCAGTTCAGGGTCGACTTTGACGCACGCTCAAGAGAAAACAAGATCTTCCTCAGGGTGGCACATATGCTCGACCCGCAGTCACTCAATAAGAATAGTTAAATTCTCAGAACGCAGCATTTTAACCCTTATTCTGCCAAATGTATATAATGAATTAGTCCATCTTTCAATTCGGACGGTACCTTACCTGTTAAAAGGAATGATTACCAAAACGAAACTGACTAGATGGCGAACAGTACAGATCTTGCAGACTGCATGGATGTGCAGGCTGATCATGATCTACACTGGTCACAAAGGCAGATTTAGTCATGTCCAGCATGACAAGGGTTAATTTATTTAAATTATAATTGTCGTGTTGTGAACATTTAAAAACACCAGTGTGCTGAAGGTTTTAAATCCTAGCGGCTTCACTGACTGTTCTTAGGCGGTACCTAACTGCTTTCCTTGCTTTATCATTTGTCCTTTTTGTCAGTGTCTTTTACTTTGTATATATGTGTGTGTGTACGGTAGACCATCGGTCCAGTTCGTTCAGTCTTTATATAATATAGTCGAGTTCCGCTGAAACTAGTTCTTGAGTTTGTTACACTTTTCATTACCTCTTGTGAACTTAATCAGTCAAACCAAATGAGCTATTATTTGTATCATTGCATTCTACGCTTCAAAGGACTTTATGAATTTATGATCGTGTCTGTTTATTGCAGGCGATGAAATTATAACGTCCCCTAGCACCGGCCTAATTTCGACCGCTTTCCCTTAATTAAAGATGTTAGAATTAATTCAAAATGAATATTCAAAACACACGATTGAGTGATCGATTTAAGTAATAACGCAATTCATTATTATTGCTATATGCATAATGATAATAGCTTATAAAGCTGAAGTCAGTGGTGAAGGAAGTTATTTATTGAGTGCATACCTGACACATAACTTAAAAAGGCATCTGGTGAGTTCGCACCAAGACGTTGAAATTTGTCATTAGAAGCTCTGTATGAAAGTATTCCATATGTATTAGTGCAAGTACCCTAAACAATTCGTTGTGAAAAAACAAAACTAAACATTGAGTTTTAGTACTATTTTTGCGCTGGGGCGCCAGAAAAGGTACCGGAAGACGTTTAGTTCTCATAAGCAATTTGAAGCACAGGACATTGCGTAGGTAGGAAGTAAGCAAATTCGAGTTAATCTGAATATAGCACATAATAAAGGTATATGATTTGTAATGAAAATAAAAATAGTTTATATATAATTATATTGTGTCCATTGCTTGTCAGTATAATTTTGATATATGTCGGTCTCGCAATATGTAGTTGTCATAGAATTTTAATGAAAGAAAATAGGTGTATGCATATTCAATTTGGTATCTTACGGCTAGAAAAACAATTCCCGAGAAAATACCTAATTCTATATTGCTTTAAACCTACAAATTTCTATTGTAAGCTTGAATCTATAAAATTTATGATTACAGACTTATTCCACATTCTACCGAAAACTATAGAAATAATTATGCAAGTATGTATGTTTGTTTGTTTTGGGTTTAACGCTGTTTTTCAACAGTATTTAGGTTATGTAACGATGTGGCAGTTAACCTATTCAGTGTTCCTGGTTTCTGTACCAACATGAACCTGAAATGAAAATAATGACTTCGCTTTTAACGGGAGATATGGGGTATATTAACACAAAAGATAAGAGGTAAGAGTAGATTTCTCGGAAGCACAGAGCACCAGAAACACTGCCACAGAGCCACGCATTTGCATAGTAGGCCCACAACAAAAAGAAGCTGTAATGGAAAAATAGTTCAGACGGGTTGCTTCAAACATCCAACAAGTACATATTAATTTATACTTAATATAGATGGAGGAGAAGGAAATGGTAAGGGGCAAAAATGGGCAGCGGGTGGAGGTAGGGGGTGGGTGAGGGGGAGTTGTGGGGAGGGCGGGGAAAGGAACCCGCAGGGGAAAGTTGAACAAGGCCGAATATACAAAGAGAATGCCACGTTCCTTGATAACAGTCCCACTACAACGTACACCACGATAGCACAGACTCTCGTGTACCAAAGATAAACATACAACCACGACTAATTACCAGCTCCAAACCACACCATAACCTAACACTTTTATATACTACTTATCATCGGTCATGTAATTGGAGAGGATCTCTACTAGACCATTAAGATGAGTGCTTGGGAGCGGAAAGAAAACTCAATATTTATTTTTGACTAACAGTATCTGCCAAAAACTGACATATCAGTGAAAGGGATCTTAATGTTACATTTATATAATACAATACTTTAAAAGATGTTAAAATGTTTTATCATAAACTTGCAATCACATTAAGTGGAATATAACATAAAGGGATAAGATCAAATTAAAGTGTTTCATCTGTATTGAATTTTCAATAATAAGTTGCGTAAGGTATACATTTCGCATGCTTTAGTTTAGTACATAATACTTTGAAATGCACATGGGGTTGTCCATCTTAGACAAACATTTTAGCAATATTCAGAAAGCAGTAAATTAAATATTTGGATATGTGAATGTCACATTTTCTTAAAATTTCTATTTGAATGTGTGCCAATCTCAAACAAATGTACACCAGATAATGATCTCAATTCATTCTGAGTAAAGTTGACAATATGAAAATAAATTTCCTTTTTAGCTCATGGGAACTTTGTTCATGGAAAACTTTAGGTGGATGGTCCGTCGTCGGTCGTCCTGCATCAATATGTTTACTTAAACTTCTTCTCATCCGAAAGTACTGATCAGATTTACACCAAAGTTGGTCAGTAGCATCCTGGTAAGACCCCTATCAAGTTTGTTTAAATGGTTTACCTTTGCCCCTTTCAGGAGCCGTCAAAGCTAAAAATAGAGAAAAAAACTTTAAACAATTTATTGAGTAGACTCTTATGAACGGGTAGCGCCATTATAAGGTTCTCCAATTTTTTTATTCAGGTTGGGGTACATGGCTGCTTTTAAGGGCCGCTAGAGCTGAAAATAGAAAAGTGGTTAATCGACATCTTCACATGAACCACTTGACAGATCTTTATCAAACTTGATTTGTAGGATCAAGTTTCTTTTCAATTTTATTTTTACAAATGGAGTCGCAGTCGACCTCTTTTAGGGGCCGCTAGGGCTAAAAATAAAATTGCCATTGACCAACTTCTTTTCACAAACCGCTTGATGGATCTTCATCAAACTTTGCCTGTGGCATTATTATAACGTACTCTCATTAATTTATTTAAATGGGGGCGACTGGTCTCTTTTAGTGGCCACTTGAAATAAAAATAGAAATACCGTTAAGCAACTTCTCCTCATGAACCGATGGATGCATCTTCATCAAACTCATTATAAGGTCCTCTCCAAAAGTTGTTCAAGAGGGGACAAATGGCTCATTTAGGGGTTGTTTGAGCTTAAAATAGAAATGCCTTTAAATGTTGTTTGTTTGTTTGTTATGGGTTTAACGACGTTTTTCAACGGTATTTCAGATATGTAACGGCGGGCAGTTAACCTAACCAGTGTTGCTGTATTCTGTATCAGTACAAACCTGTTCTCCGCAAGTAACTGCCAACTTCCCCACATGAATCAGTTGTGACCTTTAAATGACTTCTTTTCACAAACCACTTAATAGGTCTTCATCAAACCTATTGTGTATCATCATTATAAGGTCTTCTACCAAGTTTGTTAAAATAGGAGCACTTAGCCCCTTTCAGGAGCTGCTAGAGTTTAGAATAGAAAAGCAAACTCTTTAAATGACTTCTTCTCATAAAACGCTTGGTCATTGTATCTGAACACTGACACTTTACCTGTAGCATAATTATAATTTCCTCTGCCAATTTTATTCAAAGAGGGGCGCTTGACTCTTTTTCCGTCCATCCGTCTGTCCGCTGATACAGCAGGATATTTATGTGGCTGGGAGATCAATAGATAACAGTAATTCTATTCATCAGTTTCTTTTATGTGACTAAAATTCGTTCATATGATCTACACCTTTAAACTTGAAAACTCAGAAAACAACATCTTCAGTCATACATCCGGGGACATGATTTTGCGTTTGTTTTTTAAACGCAGCTCCTTGTTCGAAAACGTTTTTGTCTTGTATTATTTAAGTTCTTTGACTAATTTGTTTATTGCCAAAATACTTTTTACAGAACACAGTTCTTCGGAAGCATAGAATACAACCAAGCAAAAAGATAGCAGACTCATTTTGTTTGAGTCTGTTTGCGAGAAATTATGATATAAGCAACACACATCAGAATTTTATAACAGCATAACTGAATGTACACCACGATCGCAAAGGACAAGAAAATCCAAGTATGGAGAGCGCACCGCACGACTCGTTTGCTGTTGTGATAGTTAATGAAATATATAAGAAGATCCTTTGGAATCATAGAACGCAGTCAAGCAAAATAACAGAAGCCTCATTTGGTTGAATGTATCATAAGAGGTAAGGAAACGCGCAACACAACTCAAGCCCCCTAGAAATCTTCTTACTAAATTACTTTAAATCATTCTACTACATTAAAACATGACCCCCAGTGGCCTTTGATTTTTTGAGAATCCTTTTTGTTAAACTGTTAATGTTGATTTGATTCCATTTTTAACAGAACTGTTCTTTTAGTGACTCTATCGCAATACTTTGAATTACCCTGCTTCGTTAAAACAGCCCGTGGATACATTCCCGTACTATATGTGTAGTGGAAACGTTTAGAAACTGCTTATCCGAATTTGAATTAATTTCAAACAAATGCCTATTTGAGCAGATCTTTGCCAAGATATTCAATTCATTCCGATTCGTCAAAAGCATGTCCGACAGAGGCTAACAACACCTTATAAACTGTTCGTCTGATTATGAAATAATCCCACAAGTACTCCGCGTACCAAGATGATTAAAACTATAGATTTGTCATTACAAGGGGCCGTATTCACATTTCCTTATTATTGTTTATGCAAATAATGATAACTCTAAAAGTCTTTGTGACAGAAATTGCCAGCCGGAAACCAAACCCACATGTTTAGATCAATAGGGAACGCAAATCTATAAATCATCGAGTCGTGAATTTGGTCTCCGCCCGAAATGTCTGTTCTCCGTGACGATGTGATATGAATTTTTTTATCTGCAATCAGTCCTCCGCAGCCTCTGATTCATGTAGAACTGAAATTAGGTTGAAAAACGCTGCTAAACCAATAATTAAACAAACAAAACAAACACGCTGGAGCTCTGGCGAAACTGAAGAGAATTTCATCGAACGTTTTTTGATGACTCCCAACCAGACTTGTCATCTCGATTCCACCTATAAATCATGATCCGCAGTGCGTTGGGATACTTGTCAGTAGATTGCTGTATGTAAAACTGTGAAAGTCGTTCCTGAATCTAAATGTTACTATGATGATATTGTTACCTGCCTGAATTGTGGTCAGGTGAACGATCCAAAATAGACATAAATCTCTTGTATATTTTTTAAACATGTTTCTAAAACTGAAAGTACATATTCTTATATACGTGCATACACAAAGCGCTACGAATGCATGTATGAAGGTATAGTTCTATTAAGATCTTTTTTATTTTATTTAGAACGAATTTATTAGTTGTTACTTGATATGACTGGTGAAGGAACACCCTTGTTATCCGGATAATACGAAATGCTGTGATAATTCCAAAATGCTACAAAATGACAGATGAACGCTTCTGAAAATTTCAGGTTTTTCGGTAAGTTGCTGTGGCTTGATAAGAGATATTAACCAACAGATGTTTCAGAAAGAAAGAATGGTGATTTATTTCCATGGAATTCAAAGTATTTTACTTTATTTTTGTGAATACAATACACAATATGTTAAATAGTTTACAAAATCCATGCAAGTTTAGTTTGAAAATTCATAAAAAATATTTTGAATTGATTTTTATGCTTGTAATTTACTGTATATACAGCTCTACCATTTTACTATCTGACATAGTTTAGAGAAAGTTGTTTACGTTTGCCGATTTTATGTCAAAACCATTTATATTGTTCCTTGTGTGAAAAATGGATAATAGCCGAAAATGACCATGGATAATACCCTAGATGTGTTGTCTTTGAAAGTGAATAATAGCCGTCATTGACTTCTTTCATTTACATACCATTACACATTGACCAGTTTCTTGTGTGTGGACATGTTTTGGTGAATGAGTTTGTAACAACATGATGATATGAACTTGTTAATGATTTTTAGCTCGACTGCTCAAAGAATAGTAGAGGTATTGGACTCACCCATGCGTCGGCGTCGAAGTCTGCGTGCCGATTTGGTTAAGGTTTTGTGTGTAAGCTGGTATCTCAGTAACCACTTGTGGGAATGGGTTGAAACTTCACACACTTAATCACTGTGATAAACTGAGCTACATTGCATAGGTTCCACCATAACTCTATTTTGCTTTTTTTTTTTTACAAAATTATGTCTCTTTTTCGACTTAGAAGTTCTTGGTTAAGGTTTTGTATGTAAGCTGGTATCTCAGTTCTCACTAATAGGAATGGATTTAAACTTCACACACTTGTTCACTGTCATGATTTGACATGCACTGTGCAGGTCCCATAACTCTATTTTTTATTTTTTCAAAATTATACCCCTTTTTCAACTTAGCAGTTTTTGGTTTGAGTTTTTGTATGTAAGCTGGTATTTCAGAATCCACTAATGGGAAAGGATTGAAACTTCACACACACAGTCATGAGCTGATAACCCTTTTTCCCATTTTTACAAAATTATGCCCCTTTTTCGACTTTTGTATTCATTCAGTTGGCAAGGCCGTTGAATAGTCGAGCGTTGCTGTCCTCCAACAGCAACGTAATAAGTACAGCATATGAAACCCATCGCATATTAAGAGTTTTTGCCTCATATGTTATCGGAAAGAAATTTTAACACTCTTTCCATGAATGTAATTCTTACAATTACAGAGATAGTCCGAATGATGACTTTGGATAAAGACCTGATAAAGAATGCCAAATATATTAGTGCTTGTTTCAGTGCTGATATTTTGCTCCTTAAGAAATGGCTTTTGGAGTTTGGCTGGAGGTTATCTTCAACCTACCAAGATCTACGAGACGTATAATACTGTCTTCAAAAATGCCAAGGATTTTCAATACCATAAAACATACCACAGATTTTGAACAGCTGTCAAAATACCATGGTTATTATAGCCCAAGGAACAAAGCAAAAGAATATGATCTCAATTACAATTCATAATATCAACTTAATGTATTGAACTTACAGAAGAAGAGGGAAGGCGATATTGAACAAATATTAAGTTAATGAACGTAGATCTTATCCTATACACTGGGACCAACTCTTTATATTTTAGTATAGAAATGCATGCGAGTCTTGCACTGCAGATGAAATTTTGGTAGACATTCTAAGGGGGACAACTTTGTATGGAAAAGTTAACAAGTGTACTAAATTATTAAGTACAATATCAAACTGTTATTAG
The DNA here is from genome assembly GCF_021730395.1 of Mercenaria mercenaria. Lineage (NCBI taxonomy): Eukaryota > Metazoa > Mollusca > Bivalvia > Venerida > Veneridae > Mercenaria > Mercenaria mercenaria. The sequence continues at coordinate 9,550 of NW_026462559.1, forward strand.
TTAAGGGATTAAGGGGATGTACTTCTATGAATTCACAGCAGTATTCAACATATTCCAGCAAAACTGACCTGTTAAAGTGCCATTATTTTCACACTCTTAAAATGCTAACAGACCCCTAGCATATTCAATTTCTAAATATGGGTGTACCCCCTTCCCCTGTGGAATCTCAGCACATTTAGATTCAGGTGTGAAATTTACCTGTTCTGGCTTGTTTAATGTTTACCAAAATCTAGCAGAAAAGATACAGGCGTGTAAGCTTTAAAAACTTCTGACAGCGGACTTGAGTTCTAAAACAGAATTTTACAAAGATAAAAACATTTACCCTTTTGATAAAATGTTTCAGGAACATCTGGTACTAACCATGTGTATAAAACATTACCTTGGGCATGCTACAGCCATTAGTTACCACATTTTATGAGTATATTTCTTTAATATACAACAATCGGTACCTTTAGAACAGCATATGCAAAATTTCAAACTACAATATTGGCTATTATCCTCATAGCATTTCGGGCTTTATCTTCAAAATTTCTATGAACACCTGGGTCAGTATCCATCGACTACTACATATGCTTATATATTTGTCAATATGGGTTATTTGATCTAAAATAGAAACTTTTGAACATGTTCATATCATTGTTTATATAATAACTGAATAATACAAAATAATATTCATTACCGAAAGTCCATTAAATGAGGTTGACAACGCTTTGAATCGTCAAACTCATTCTCAAAAGCAAAACGTACACACTGTTTGGGGCTCTCCATACTGAACAATATGTCCCATATTCAAATTGTTTAGTGCAAATGGTACAGCTTCTAAACCATGTTGAATCAGTTATGATACTTTTAAACAATCAGAATGAGTAATAAAAAATATTGACCAAAACAATGTCCATACCAAGTTTGACATTTACTCCAGTTTGTGGCATTTTGGAATTATCACATCATTTCGTATTATCCGGATAACAAGGGTGAGGAATAAGTAACATAATACCGATTTAGAAAAAATATCTTTATGTTTTCTCAAAGCATTTTCTTTGTTCTTTGTTTAAAAGGTCTGTTACTTTTTTTTTCGCTACGTTTAACATTCTATTGTTTGCAAAACAATTTCTTTGCTAACTGATTGTTAATTAAGAAATATTAAGTATCAAAATTTTTTATGGTTTCTCAAAGCATCTTTATGCTTTCTCAAAGCATTTTCTTTGTTCATTGTATATAAGGTCAATTACTTTTTTTTCGCTACGTTTAACATTCCATTGTTTGCAAAACAATTTCTTTGCTAACTGATTGTTAATTAAGAAATAATAAGTATCAACATTTTTATGGTTTCTCAAAGCATCTTTATATGCTTTCTCAAAGCATTTTCTTTGTTCATTGTTTATAAGGTCAATTACTTTTTTCGCTACGTTTAACATTCCATTGTTTGCAAATCAATTTCTTTGCTAACTGATTGTTAATTAAGAAATAATAAGTATCAAAATTCGGCTTATCGTAGATTAACCCGAGATTGGAGTTATGCAAAAGGGTATCAATTTAGGTAACATGGGTGTACCATAATTGTATTCCTTTACCCACAAATTCAAACCATGATTGATTATTGCCCATTCGTGGGTAGGACATTCCTGTGAGAGGGTAATAAAACGTTCGGCATATTACTTTACTTGCAAGACTTATAATTGTAACTTAAGTCCATGTACATTTGACATCTCCAATAACACACATCAGCAAATACAAGTAAAGATCACATCAAACTAGTATACGTTAAGTACTTGCAAGTCCTGAAATAGTAACTTAAGTCATTTACACTTGTACATTTACCACCACCGATACCATACATTAACAAAAACTGATGAATAAAACAAGTAAAGATCACAACAAAATAGTAATATATCGCCACTGAAATCACAACCTCTATAATTAGACTTGTCATACGTCAGAAAATTGCCATTGAAGTTACTTATAGGTCCGCTTTCTTGTTTATTTCCTTGCAAATTATTACTTTCTTGCTTATTTGCGTGCGAATTATTACTAGTAGCACCCATAGTTTTCAAAGCGTCAGATATTTGGTCTACTTTCCTGTTGATGTCAATGACAATCTTTAAACCTTCTAACTGATGCATGAACTGCGAGAGAGCGTCAGGCAGACCTTGAAGGCTCTGTGTACTCGGTAGGCTACTGTATGGTATTTCAAAATCTTTATTTTGGCCTTTAACTTCTTTTAGTAACTGCATTTCGTCTAAGTCACTGGATATGTGTTTACGTTTAATTTCTTCTTGGTACTCCAAAACCATTTCTGTGAAATAAGTGTTTAATTTTAGAACGTTTTCCTGTAAATGTTAAATTGTATGTGTAGATAATTAAACCTGACACTTCTTATATTTTCTGATTAAACGAAAAAAGGTTTTTGTTTAACAATTATCATAATAGAAATAATAAAGCTATCATGAATTTGGAATATATTACAAATATTACCATACTTTTAGGCAGAAAAGCATGTTTTGAGCACGACTATTCGAAAAATAGTCCGAACTGTTCTATTCACTCTGGCGTCGGCGTTGGCGTCACACCTTGTTAAAGATTTGCATGCAAGTTTTTACGTATATCTAGCATTTGAATGCACTTAGCTTTGAATCTTACTATTTTCATTTGCATAGGTCAATAACCAACCTCACAGGATCAAATACCATAACTCTGACATGTATTATGGCCAAATTATTCCTCTACTGGACTTAAAAAATCCTAGTTAAAGTTTTTCATGCAAGTTACTATCTTCAAAACTAATGCAGAAGCTGGATTGAAACCATATTGATATTTTAACATTTAGGGTAATATTCATGCTTCTGGGCCAACATATTGAACAGACGAGCATTAACTGTCTTACGGAAAGCTCTAGTAATATTTCAAGTTCTGTCTACTTAATGTCAACAACATTAAACTTGTAAATTTAAAAAGAAATGTTTTTCAGTCTCGTCTGCTTTACACAGATCGAATTTGGATCAATTTGGATTTTAAAGAAATATATGATGTGATATTGCACGTTTATGATAACAGAATTTTACCATTTTTCGTAAATAGTATTTAAAAGTAAATGACATTTTTTCATTATTATGATAATTACAGATATTGTTTGTTATTAAAATCAAACTATCAAGATAACACTATACCTGTGGTTTATTATAATCTGTGTTATCAATACTATCAATATTACGGTATTATTCTTATTATTACGGTATTATTCATTACACTGAATGTGTATAAATTCACTGAAGGAAAACGAAATTCTAACAACTTCATTGAACGCATCTTCATGATCAAGTGGGACCTACTGTTTTGCTAATTGCCATCCAATTAACTACTACAGTATACTCGTTGATAAGCAGCAGATAAGGTTGGAGTTGGTAGTGTGTGTTTGATGGGGAGGGCACTTACATAGTAGTGGATAAAGTCTTTACCTGTTGATAATTTGGATTCGTATACTTTTATTCTTCCAAGTAGTTTCTCTGCGTTGTTCTCTTCTGACAGTTGTAACCACTGAACAAGAATATCTACACAGAAGGTTCTGTTGAGAGGAGGTGTATCTCTACTTGATTCTCCGACTTGTATTGATTCTATCTTTTCCACATATAATTCTTTCATCTTCGTTTGGTCAGCATCCTGTGATGATTTTGACTTTTGTTTCTTATCCTCCAGAACTTCAACAAATTCTCTTATGGTAAGGCGATCTGCAAAACAGTTGTACATTGTATTAAGGTTAGAATGGGTGTGGTCTATTTTGGCAGTGTATATATTTTGTAAATTTCAACCATTACAGTTTAAAGTTTTTATAATAAGGTAAAAACGAAACAAACAAAACATGTATTTCCTCTTAATTAAAATCTGTTTAAGCATACAAGTTAAGAATAAACAGGAAAATAATTATAGGACCAATAAAAGAAATTCGATCACGAAAGTTCACAGTTTTTTTCTATGTTCACTCTAAGTATCCATTAACTTTTAAACCACATTTCCTTCATATGATATTACTAACTTTGTATCACAAAAAAATATCCTGAATTCAACATTATGGCGTAACTGTATCATTCTTGGTCTGCTGAGACTGCTGGAATAGCCGAATATTTAAAATGAATCTACCTAAAATGATTTTGAAACACCTTACACTTAACTTCTAACTTAGCATTTGATTTCGAGAAACGGGCCCGAGAAGTGCGATTTTGCACATGTACAGTTATATGCTGTGTAGATTAAAATCATTACCAAATTTGTTCAGTAGTCTTGCAACAGCAGCCTCAGCTGCCAGCGGCAAGTTTTTCTTGCTCTTTAAAGATACTATATGCCTTTTTAACTGTTTTATGCCGTCTGTAAGAATACGTTCGTCAGATCTATCTGATGTCAAGAGCTCCAACAACTCTTTGTCTCGGCCAAGTCCTTTAGAAGTTTTCTTGTCAAGGTTTTGGGGTACTCTTTGTAGATAATCTTTTATCTCTTTCAGCAAAACCTTTGGTAAAATGTAAGAAAGCATTTATTATACATATTATAACTGCATCAAAGGACGTTTCTTTTTTTGATATGACTTTTAATATTATTGCAAAATTTACAATCAAACATTGTTTGAAACACTTGACTGAAACATTAATTAAAGGTTATATAAAAATATAAAATATGGGTAGATAAAGGCACATTAAACATTTTGGAAAACAGTTCATGCCTTTATATTTAACAACATATAGCTTACCTCATCACTACGCACTTTCATTTCCAGTTCTTTCCTTATAATTATATGGCCTTCTATAGATTCACACAATTTGTCAGCCAATTCTTTCCACTGTGTCACAATATCTTGTTTGATGATATTCGACTCTCCAACTTGAAGATTTTTCCCCTTACCTGTTTATTATTTGTATAGAGTTATTATCAAATTGTATTCTAAAACATAATGATATAAAAGGAATACATATCAATAATATTGAAGTTAAAAATGTATTATTTGCAGATGATGCCACTTTTATAACCGATGGATTAAGAAAATCTTTTGAAACGTTAATAAGTATATTAGACAATTTTAGAAATATTTCCGGTCTAAAACTAAACGAAAAAAGTGACAAGTTTTAAAAGCTGGTTCAACACGCAATACAAATTTTAGATACTGTATAAACAAAAAATTCAGATGGACATCAGATTCTGCGCAATCTCTTGGAATTACCTTTTATACAGATACACGTAAGTCACAATCAAACAATTAAGAAACAAAAATTGAATCTTTTAAAAATTGCCTTAAACAATGGCAGCATAGGAAACTGACGTTACTTGGAAAAGTCAGTTATAAAAAGTTTTGCACTACCAAAATTGATTTACTATTTATCTGTATTACAAACCCCAATAAAACAAACAATTAACCAATTAGAAAAAAATTTGTTTGAATTCTTATGGGATAACAAACCGGACAAAATAAAAAGAGAAACAATAAAGAAAAGCTATTTAAATGGAGGTATAAAAATGATAGACCTTATTAAGTTTAACAGAGCATTAAAGGCCAGCTGGGTTAAAAAGTCATTGGATAATAATAACAAACCAATTATAAAAGCTATCTATAAGGCTAAACTAGAAAAAATAGGAGCAAACTTGATATTGGAATGTAATTTAAATGAAAAAGAAATATTAAATAATTTTAAGACAAATCCCTTCTTAAGAGATATCATTATAGCTTGGAATGAAATCATCTGTCCGAATGCACAAACGCAAATAAAGAGATAATATGGAATAACAAGAAAATAAAAGTAAATTACAAAACATTTTTCTATAGCACATGGCTTGATAAAGGTGTTATATCTCGAACACTTCCGAAGATTTCCGAAGAAATAAATTCTATACATATGAAGTCGTTAAAAATTTGTACAGTCTTCCTGAACACGATTATCTTAAATACATATCTTTAATAAAAAGTATACCAGCGGAACTAGTACAAAAAATAAAGCTAGAAAATACACATTTAACTTCAGAAACCAAAGCTACTCTGAAAAGGTTTACGGACACAAAAAAAGGCAAATAAATTCCTATATGAACATCAGATGATAAAAGAAACACTCACAAATAAACCCGAAGCGAAATGGGAGAATATTACTTCAAAAACAAATTTAGTATGGAAATCAATATATAGAAATATTTTTACAGCAACGATAGATAGTGCATTTAGAAACTTCCAGTACAAATTTATACACAGAATAATAGCAACAAATAAATTTCTACTTAAACAAGGCCTTATCGAATCAAACCTTTGTGACTTCTGCCAGATGCATGAGGAATCCATTGAACATCTTTTTAGGGAATGTCCACATATTCAAACACTTTGAGAGATTTGAGACAATTTCTTAAACAAAATCACGTAGATTTAGAACTCACATATGAGATAGTGGCACTTTTAATAACGGAACCAGTTCTACAAAGCGAATCTAAAAATGGTATCATTTTAACAGCAAAATATTTCAATTACAAACATAAAATAAATAAAACTGTCCCAAATTTAGAACATTTCTTAAACTATTTGAAAATAAGACTGGAAACGGAAAAGTTGATAGCGTTATAACATGACAAATTAAATGAATATTACAATAAATGGAATGGATTCCCTCTACAAATAACTACATAATAATAAAAAAAAACTCCTAAAACTTGTAGATTAGACTATGACAGATGGATACAAAAAAAAAGTAGATATGAAACACTATATCTGCTGATATCCATATGTATAAGTGGATATGTGTGAGTGTGTGTGTACGATTGTGTGAGAGGTTGTTTGTATGAGTATGTGTCTTTGAGAGGTTGGTGTGAGATTGATGTGAGTTTTCAAAATATAAACTCTTGGTGTACATTAAACAAATGATAGTATATTAGCATCAACTTATAAAAAAATGAAAGAATAGCAATAGGCACATACTTGATATATTAAACATGTTGTTAACACTGTATATGTATTATGTAAACGTCATTACTATTGGTTGTATTATGTACATGAAGGGAAAAAAATAAATAATAAAAAAAAACTTGAAGATTTTTGCAGGACCCTGATACATACACTTTAGCCCGACTGTCTTCGAAAAGTTTTGAAAAATGGTGTGTAAATTTCCAGTATTCCTGATATAAAAAAGATGATTATAAAACTTAATTTAAAGTAGTAACTATTACTGTACAAGCATATACAAGCGTGCATGCGTACTGCGCAAGTACACACCCTGCATTATTTCTAGCTCTGCTATCAAATATTATTACTGCTACTGAAGTTGGTGTTATTTTTTAGGTTATGGACTTATCTATTGATTTTGTTTGTAACAATGTTCTCTTTGACATAGGATCACACCATGAGATGTAAGGATGTCCAAAATATTCAATGATCGGGTTTTGAGATCCATCAACCAGCTCTGCAAAACATTCTTAAGATGGGTAAAACTATATGAATGGTGTATATGTCTCCAAGAACGCATATGAGGATTTCCGTTGCTGTTTATTTAAATGTTTTAGACATCTCAAGCACCGTCTCATAACGATAATTTTGCTCATAGAGCCTGTATTATGTAAACAAAACAATGAACACAATAGAACATGGGGCCTTCGTGGCTGAGTGGTTCAGGTTGTTGACTTCGAATCTCTTGCTCCTCAAACATCACTTTTGGTGTCGAATTCTTTCATGTGAGAAAGTATCCAGCTGACATGCGGAAATTCGGTGGTTATACCCAGGTACAGACCCGTGCTTTAAATAATGCTCAGAGGGGTACCTTGGGTCTTTCTCCACCATGAAAAGCTAGAAATATGGCATATTACATATCACTGTATCTGTATGACGTCAGACTCAACGCATTACAATGCATCCATAAATAACGATTAACATTGATGACATTCTAGAATATAAACCTGCATCTTTTGTAGTATCTTTAAACGTTTGCTCACCCAAGGGTAGCGCAAACTTGATTTTTTTATTAGTTAAGACAGTTTAAATGACAATTTGATTAGCAAAATTATTACATTTTATTCAGTAAATTAATTAGAAAACATGTGATAAACACCTTTAGAATAAAGATTTTTGTAGCGAAAATCAATGTTTAAATTTTTATTTCGGTTGTGAAATTATCGCTCTTAGAAAATAGACTCAATGTTCAATTCATTTCAAAATATATGTAAGAAACGAATTCGTAGTAATATGATTAATACTTAACGACTCAGAAACGATAATTAAATGTTAGTTATTCATTTGACGAACATTTCAGCAACTATATGTGTGCAGTTGTACAACAAATATTTGTTTGTTCCAATAAATATTTGTTTGTTCCAATAAAGGGACTTTTACACTAGCCATATTACTGTTCAATGCAATAGAACCATTCTAGTTGTTGTGTAATTATTTGAATACATACTTACATCCAATTATAATTTGCATTTGTCAGAAGAAGTAGTTGAACTCCCAAAATGAACAAAACGTTCTCGTGCAATACTAATTAATACTCTTAGCTTGTTATGTTCATCATCAACCCATTGAACACAATTATTTTTTTAATGTTTTTATGCATTAAATGAAATCTGCTAATCCGATTTCGTCCTCAAATGTTGCAAAACAGTTTTAAATCAATTTAAACATTATAAGAAGGCAGTTTTTGTCTTCCATACACATAGCTTACCGTTCGATCTTTTGTTAGCTCTTCCATTTGCTTACGTTTCTCTTCCTCTAATTTTGTTTTTTCGCCATCGAACTCTATCCTCAACGTTTGCTTTTCCTGTCTTGACTTTTCACGTTTTGAAGATAGATTTGATTTCTCTTCCCTAAGTATAAATTTTTCAGTATCGAAATCCGTTTTAATTTGGCGATTTCCTGTTCCATCATTTCCATTTCTCTGTATATGTTTGTGTTTTCCCTTTCGCCTTTTTCAAACTGATTTTGCAAATAAAAATTATCTCTATTCAGCTGACTATTTTCTGCATTAACATCCACGGTGGGGAATCACGTGATTAAATTAATCTCGAAACTAAAATAAATTTATGAATAATATGGAATAATAATGAAGCTACTTTTGCTGTTAATCTAAAATATAGCCTATCATATGGCAACATAGACGTATCCTAAAACTACATAGATTTCAATCGCATTCACCTTCTGATTATCTGGAACACTTCAAGAAACTGCGACATCATATTTTCCTTAGTGATTGTAATTACAGGAAATTTATCAATGTTGTCAACTACATAATAATTTAACAATTTTCATTAGTCATATATTAGGCTATGTTTGAATTTCTTATCTTATCAGGATAGGAAATTTATTCATATTCTTCAACAATGGTTTAGAGATTATTTTGATCATGTGATTCCCCACAGTGACATCTTTTAACTTTTCTTCAACCATATTCTTGGATGCATCTAAACCTATGATTTCCTATTCCAATTGCTTCTTTTCTTTCTTTCTTACAACCTCCCTTTTCTATTTCAGACTCACAGAATGCAAGAGTTCATACGGATGTGACTCATCTTGAATGTGCACTCGTTCTGAAGAAACTGATTTTGATCTTCTTCGAGCTTTTCTCCATGTATTTTATTTCGGACCATTCGTCATAACTTTTCTGCTTCTTTTCCTTATGAGTCCGTTCTAGTGTATTAAATCACCACTGCTCTTTGAACTTGAAATTGTATTGAATATACTTTTTAACAAACTTAACACAAATATCTTTTTATCTTTTTTTGTGGCTAAAAGAATGATGCTAGTAATTTTCTATGTAGTCTGTTAATTTTTTTAAACAAAATATTAAATAACATGTCATTGAATAAACTTCTAATTGTTTTTGTTTAAAATACCATTCAAATTGATTTATTTTTTGTTTAAATCAGAATAATGACACAATTCAGTTCTTTAAATTTCAAAATTTACCTTTAAATAAAACGAATAAAGACGCACATGTTGATATATATTCTCAACTAAATTAAGTACATGTATGTAATAATCGTACCTGTAATTCTGCAAATTAAACAAAACTGTTTTTAAATAATAGTCTATAGCAAACAAATGATCCTTCGTATACGGGTCAGTTTCTTGAAGAACTTCAATGGTTTTGTGCAGGTAATCGATACTCGAAAATATGATATACTTGAAATCGAAACTACAAGGTAATCAATATATAATAACAGTACATGCAAAACGTTGTTTATTTCATAATATTATGATATGTTCACCTCATACCACATTGATGTTTAGAAACATAAGGACTATTTGATTAGATCCTTGCTTTGGCAGTGCCGTGTTGCGATAGTAAATAGCCCTTCCGAACTTGACTCAGTTCAGTTATTATTATGGACTCCATTTAATGTTTCTATATAAGTGTCGCTTAATCCGGTGCCAGGGGTGAGGAATGAGGGATGCTGCACAATTCATTACCACTTGTACATGCATTCTTTGCCTCCAAAGGATCTTATAGGTTTGGTAATTTGCAAAACAACGAATATAAAAATATAAAAATAATTTGTAAGTGTATGTACATTTTGTATCACTTGCTTATACGTCTTCGAAGGTATGACATGTCTGTCTATAGCGCAATGAAATAGTACCAGGACTGTCAACACAAACATATTGCCTATTATACTGCAATTCCCCTTCTTTGCTAAATACTGTATCCTCTATGTGATGGAAGCACCATAAGATTATAAATTCATTAAAGAACTAGGTACATCCCTGTAGGGTATGCAATGGCATCGTTCCCGTCCACTATGGAATAAATTAATCTAATAACAACAATAACAAAATATATGTGTAACAACAGTGAGTCAAAGTACTGGGAGACTTTAAGCACGGTGCTATAAACACTACCAGACCATGGAATTGTTTAACTCGTGTGGTTGCATATTTCTGCCAACCACATATTCGTGAAAACGCGATGCTAAGATGATGATAACGCGATGGTACAATGGTGGAAACGCGATGGCACGATGGTGAAAACGCGATGGCACGATGGTACGATGATAACAACGCGATGGCACGATGGTGCGCTGGCGAAAACGCAATGGTACGATGATGAAAACGCGATATTACATCGACATTTCACCATCGCACCATCGCGATTTCATCATCGTGCCATAGCGTTTTCACCATCGTACCATCATTGTTTCATCATCGCGCCATCGCGCCATCGCGTTTTCGTCATCGTACCATCGTGCATCGCGGTTTAGTATTAAATAAAAAGTTACGATTGTCCAAACGGAACACCGTACAATAGTACATACTGACATCTAGGACTTGAAACTGCAGTATTTTAATAGAATTACACAAATACCGTCCAGTTATCTGGTAAGTTATATAATTATTATTATCAAATTATCAGAGCTGTATTTCAAATTTTATATTTATTAAAATAAATTGATAATGATCATGATAATTGTAATAAAGATAAAAATAATGATAAATAATCATGTATCACATCCATGACATCACGTAAATTACAATGGGGCTTCATATCATTTTAAATTCACACACATACCATAACAATAAATGAATCTTTCCAAAGAAAGTTAAAACGACCGGTGCCTAAATGTTTTGACAGCTGTAAACGTACGATTCGCGTTCTAAGAGATTGTAACATGATATATTCTATGCACTGCTTTCTCTTTAAAACAAATTATTCAGCCGCTACTAAAACAATATGACCATTTGACTTTTCGGCAAAATGGCTTGAACATGGCTGACTACGCTGCCAAGTGATAAATGAATTATTTAAGAAATAATTAATAGCAAAAGAGTGCTTTAACACTATTTATGCATGACGGGCGGTTATACGTCGGGCGTAATAATTGCACGAGAGCGCAGCACGAGTGAAATTATTTGTACGACGTATTACTGCCCGAGTGTATACATAGTGTTAAAGCACCCTTTTGCTATAAATTATTTCGAATCTTATATGCCCTTAATCTAAACGGTAGATAAAATATAGAAGCGCTCTTTCTTGGTCGCAACAAAAACTTTGACGTCACCGCACGTTTATGTGACGTCATTCTAGCGTAAGAGTGTTTTAAAAGCGCTCTTTCTTGGTCGCAACAAAAACTTTGACGTCACCGCACGTTTATGTGACGTCATTCAAGCGTAAGAGTGTTTTAACAGAGACAAGTATATTAGAATTATGAATATATACATGCGACTATGTACGTAAAAAGTAAAATATTCCCTCTTTTCTCGTTACTTTGATCATCTTAACTGGTTCAATTCATGCCAAGTATAGATATAAGTAGCATTCATTTTAACATACCACGCTAGTCAATGAACAAGTTTTAAAATCAATGCAAGCTTTTATATGGTGACTTTCATCCTGTACATCATCCAGATATGCCCTCATTGATAAGACATTTCATACGACATGTTCTAATGTATATCAAGCAGAAAACAAGTATTCACTTATTCAATTCTTTCAGTTTACACGGTGAAAACTATCTCACTGGTTTAAGTTAAAGAATTAACTGTAGAAATCTTAAAACGATTATGATTATCTAAATTCGAACTGTACCTGCGTTTCTTTCTTGTTTTTAACTTATGAAATAGTTTTCAAAAAATGCACACACATTTTAAATACGCAATAGCAATATCTGCCATTATCGTCAATGACTCTCAGCAATAAAAAATAAGCATACCATCTATTTGGAATAAGTTTTAATATGAGATAGCAAACTACTATTTCATCCGCTTAATCAGTAACTTGGATTTCTTCATTGCAGCTTTATATTGCAAGTTTCAGATAAAAAGTATTGTCTACAATGTTTTGAAAATGACATATTGTTCGTAAGGAGATTACAGTTATTTTCTGTCTGGAGGAAATTATTACAATAGTAGTATAAGTAATGGGGGTTCTGGCCCGATTTTTTCAATTTTAATTAGCCTGCCCGATTCACTAAGCACACTTTGATCTTACCTTAAACTTTAGTAGAAACATAGTTTCTGTCTTAAAATACTAACTTGGTACCTTGAAAATCTTTGATGGACGTAAGGTTGAAGGGATAAAATGAAAACCAAGGTCCACTCAAATTGAAAACAACAATTAAACAGAAAAAAAACAGAAGAAAATGTCCTTATTAATTAAAATAATTTATAATTGTTTGTTCATTTACTCTTTGATTGTTTACTCTCAGTGTTTTATACAGTAAATCATACAACGGTACTTTATCTTGTAACATTTTAATGAAAATTAAACAATAATATCCACAAAGTGTACTTGTTTTGTCTTGATATTGAACACCGTTATACTTTACATTTGGTATATATTTAATTACTTCTTTTGGTGGAGGAAGTCCGAACGGGTCAAAATATATTTTATTTACATAACATACCCAGTGTGCTCTAGACCCAACAGAGTCGTCCAAATTTATAATTCCACATTCGTTATTTAATTTTGTTTTTGGTAAATTATTTCTACTAAAGACACCCCTGAAGTTTTTAATTTTCAATTGTTTAACCCATTGTTCAATTTCAAAGTTAGAAATAGGTTTGTTTATAAATTTTTTTTTTTTTTTTACTATAGGAATTCGTCTGTAAGGTCTCCGTTGAGAATCAATCTGTATACCTTTACCGCTTAACAAAGATGTAATCAAAGGTATTCCAAGACTAGCAGCCAACATACCTAAAAACCCACCACTTTGTCTCTGTTTTTATGTTAATTTAATCACTCCAGATCCTACTAGTTGCTTTCTTTGATTAGGTGTAATATATGGTGATATCATGTTTCTCTTATTATTAGCTACTGAAATCATACCATTTCCAAGTAACTTACTGACACCAGTACTGGCAAGTCCTGATAAAGCACCGATGCCTAGAGGAGCTAATATTTTTGGAGCTATTTTTGCAGCTATTGGAAGTACTGTTCGACCTAATAGACCAGCCAAAGCTCCTAAAAATCCACCATTTTGACCTTGACTGGACATTTGTTTTTTTGAAATTGTAATTTCTAATCCCTTCTTATTTTTAATAGACTTTTCAATTTGATTAATCTGTGTTTTTGTTAAAAGTAAAGGAAAGTTTCCACGCAATTGTTCATGTTTTAATCTAAACGTATGTGGAATTTTATTATTATAAGCCTGTGCTAAATTTTTCTTTTGTCCATCTGTTAGGTTAACTTTATATTCAATATAATTTGATGTCATTATATATTTAAAATTTATTTTAATTTTTACTTTATTTTAATTTAATTTAAACAATAACAAGTTCATTTCCAATAGTATTTATTTCAACTGTTTCTTCATACAATACAATTGCATAAACACGGACATGTGCTGCCGGCCGAACATTTAATTTAGCTGTTAATGTAATGTGCTTAGGATCTTCTGTAATTACTTCCTTTTTAAATTCTAAGTTAAAATGAACAAATCCAAATAAATTAGAAAAGTTTGATCTATTTAGCAGACTTCCAGTAGTCTTATTATTTTGTTTATAATAATAATTAATTACATCATCATATATTCTTGATATACTTGTGTATTCTGTTTCTGGATAAAAAACACCATTACCAACTTCAAGACGACAAGATTCCAATGTACAATCATCATCTGCTGCATTAGCTCTAAATGTATCTAATAAATGCGGATTCTGTCTTTGTGTATTACTTTTATCAGGTCGTTGTAAATAAACAAACACATGTTCGGGTTTTATTACACCAGCTGTTATTCTAAAAGTTATGTTCGTCTGTCGTGTATCTGTTGACTGTGTTATCATTTCCCGAAGGTATGACCATCTTCCTTTGGTAAATCTTTCAGAAATTAGATTAAGTCCAAATTCATTGAAAATTAAACGTGGAACCCATAGAATTAATTTTGTTACAATTACCCTACCAGCATCAGCGACATTAGCTCTAAAAATTAATTCATCATCATCCGTCAGCTGCAGTGTTATTTGAATTTGACTTGGAGGTATAATATTAGTTTCTAAACCGTGAAAAAATGAATAATTATTTAATGGAATTTTAGCATTTACCTCATTACCATCCTGGATTGATAACTTTCTAGAAGCAAAACCACTATTATATGTAGCTTCGTCTTTTCTGCTTTCAGCAACATCATTTATATCTAAATAAATAAATTCATTTGTTCCAGTTATTTCTGCATAATCCTTAGATAGTTCAACTAATTTTTTTTACATTTATTACCTTGTATAAATTATTACAATCATATACAATTTTTCCATTTTGTTTAACCACTAACTGATCAATTCTTGAAGCTGCATTATCAATTAAAGCAATTTGATCTGCTTCAACATAATTAGCACCATCAGCAACCTTATTTACTTTTAAACTTATTTCAAAATAACTATTAAACCAATCAAAATATGAGCTTCTATCATTAATTGTAAAGTGATATCCGTTTTTTTTTTTTGTTGCTTAACATTATTTCCCAAGACAGATATTAAAATAGAAAAAGTGGAAACTCCACAGGTCGATCAACACAACAAAAACGAAAATGTTGCAGGCTCGGTTTGATTGAGCCTGTTCATGGACGGTAGTGGAAATGCTGTATCTAATTGAATAGGAGTTAGTTCGTATCTTTCACAATATTGTTTTGTTCTAAACATGTATATATTATATATTATTTTATTTTGTATAAATTAATCTGTTTATACGTTTACGCGTCCCCGATCCTGACAATGTTCTATTTATTCTCATATTAATATCCTCCTCCTCATTATTTTTGCTGTTATTCTTTTCTTGTAATTCCTTAGCAATTAAATTACCAACTGCCGGAGCAGGTTTCTTTTTAAATTTTTCAACAATTTTATTAGCAGCTAAATGTCCGACTTCAGTTCCAACCTTTTTTGTTCCACTTTCTAGTGCAGCTTTTCCTGCTGTTTCCGGAGCTTTTTTTCCAGCAGTGCTAATTGAAGATGCAACTCCACTTGAAAACAATTTCGTTAAAGTGTCAAAGATACCTGTACCGTGTATATTTTCTTCTCCCGTGTGAGCATCAACATAAATAAATATTCCTTTATTTTTTGTCATAAACTTTCTTGTACATTATATAAAACTAAAATTTATTAATTATTTAATTAAAGTTTTAAAACTTTAGTTTTAATTAATTTCTTTTAAAATTAGTGTAAAACTTGTTTCAACCCCATTAAAATTAATTATTCTACCAAATACATCTGTAATATATATTCTTATTGAATTTATAATATATTTATTAATTTCAGAATATCCAACTCTGTTTGGTTCTTTTGTAAATGGATAAGCTCTTGTTAAATCTGCAGTACTTAAAGCATAGATAATATCACTAAAATTACCATCAACAAGTGAATTATCAATAAAATCACAATGAATGTAATTGTATCTACAGAGTTAGTTATATTTGGTGTTGTAGTTCCCCATTCAGTATTTCTTAATGTTTTTTTCTCAAATCCAAGCAATGTATGAAAATTTGACATTCTTAAATCCAGCACAAAATTATTATGAATTGAAATCAAAATCTTAAAACTACTTAAATCAAATTCCAAACTTATTAGAGCAATGTCTGATTTATCAAATTCAAAATCATCATTGGTTATTAATGTTTCTCTGATATAATTATTAATGTCTGTATAACTGTAAGAACCATTTGTAAATATAATATCTTTCCAATCCTTACCATTATTATAACGAATTCTTTTATTATCATATTCATCACTAATATTATGCCAAGAGTAAGTCATAGTGTTAATACTATCCAAACCAACAGCATAAGTTTTATTTTTATCTAAAATTAAAGGGCGACTAAATCTAATTGTAAAATCACTCGGAGTATTTTTATTATTATCTTTAACTCTTTCAGAACTTAATACTAATTTTTGTTCCATTTATATATTCAAGAAAAATAATTTTTATATAACATTTCATGTTGTTCTGGTAACTATTCATTCATTTTTAATAATTCATCAATTATACTAATACCTTCAATTTTTAGTTCTTCATTATTATTTCCAGCATCAATTGAACCACAAATTAACTCCAAGTCATTAACCAATTCTTCTGGATTACATGGACAAACGTCATAGCCCTGTCCCCTAATTACTTTTTTAAACTTCATAGATCTTATATTCATAGGTAATCCTGATTTTTCTGTTAATTCTTTGAATATTATTCTTGAATGAATTGAATGTTTTTTTATTATTGTTATATCTTTTATTAATCAAATCAATCAAATCATTATCTACTTTAGTGTTAATTACTTCTTTTCCAGTTATTCTATCCTTAGCGATTAATTTGTTTTGACTGTAAAGTTTATTTAAGTTAATAATTAAATTACCATATTGTCCATTTGATGAAACTTTATATGAATTATGATATCTTATTCCTTGTCCATATGTAGAAGACATACCAAGAATATATTTTAACCGGTCTTTGTACTTTATTAATTCGTCTTGGGTATGTTTTAATTCTTTTGCTTCTTCTTTCTTATTTGGATTTTTTTATTTTGATTTGCTTACTATTTTGCCATTTAATTTTTTGATATTTGTAGCAACGTCATCTATTGTACCTTAAAATGTGTTCTTATTTATTTTATCAGGATCAGATTCATCTGCAGTTAAAAAGTCAAACATTTCAGACGGTTTGTAATATTCATATTCTTCTAAAACATTATTATCCAGAAAAGCATCTAAATCTACTGTAGGTATTTTCTTTTCTTTTGGTCTTGCACCCAATTCTTCAATGTATTCTTCAATTTCATCTTCATCATATGGATCCAACATATTTGACATAGATTCTTTAGAAAAGAATTGAGCAGATCCATCTTCCATTTTTTCCATTAGAATATAGTTTTTTTTTTAATTCATCAATCTCTCCTTTTGATAAATTTCTAAGCTCTTTTTTCGTCATTATGTTTTCTGGTGGTAGTGGTTTTGCAGTTATTTCCATCTTTTCTCTTCCGTAATCTTCTAATCTCTTAAATTCATCTTCTCTTCTCTTAAGTTCATCTTCAGGAACCTCAACAAGTTTATCTTCCCAATCTACCGAATGAAAATAAGGAGTCGTTTTTAAAGCTTGTTGTTTTCTGGATTCTTCTTGTAATCCTTTAGTCAATTTAGTAATACCCTGTGTCAGATCTTCTGATATACTTTTTGGAAGTAACGCTAATTGCTCTTTAATTCCAGGTAATGCTTTTAACTGACTTGATAATTTTACTTTTTGACTTTCTATTCCTTCAGTAATTGGTTTATAAATTTCATTATACATATCCCGATTTGTAGCTTTTTTAATTTTCTCTCTCATTATTTCTTTTTTTAAATTTCTCATCATTTGCCCGACTAAATTTTTTCTTATTCTTATTTCATTAAGTTTTGATTGCTTGTAAGATAATGTAAAATAATGTGAGATAATGTAAGATATTGTAAGATAATGTAAAATAATGTAAGATAATATAATATTATTATATAATGGAAATTACAAATTATGATATAAAAAGTGATAAATCTAATAACTTTAAACAACATTGTCCTTTTATGCCAGATTCATGTTTTAGAATGTTAATATGTGGATTTTCTGGATCTGGAAAAACAAATACACTAATGCATATGCTACAAAAACCTGTTATATATTATGATAAATTATACCTATATGCTAAAAACCTAGAACAATCTAAATATCAGGATTTAATAAATTTATTAAATGGAATTGCAAATTTTTTTTAAAGTAGATCCAAATGAAATACTCGAATATTCGGCTGATCCCAACCAAATTGAACCCTGTGATGATCTTGAATCAGAAAAACAAAAAGTAGTAATATTTGATGATTTTGTATGTGAAGATAAATAGGTTCAAACTGAAATAACAAAATACTTTATTCAAGGACGTCACAAAAACTGTTGTGTTATTTATTTAAGTCAGTCTTACTATAAAACACCAAAAGATATTCGGATTAACTGTTCACATTATATTTTATTTGAAAGTCCAGGTAAAAGAGAAAATGATATGATTTGTAATGAACAAAATATTAACCCTAACTCTTTTGCTAATGCAACAAAACAAAAATATGATTTCTTATATGTTGACAAACCAAGGAAGATTTAAAAAAAAAAACTTTACAGGAATTATGGGAGTTTTTAATGATGTAAAATAAATAAGTGAACCCGACAGTATAAGCAAAGTAAAATTTGATATTGATTTAAGTGATTATGCTACTAAAAAACAATTAAAAAAACTTAAAAAGGAAACGGAATCGTATCTTCACAGAAATAAGGAACTTGATAACACAATGAACAGAGCATTAGATATGGGAGGTAATGAAATAATCAACCTAGGAAATCCGGATAAACCCAACGATGCAGTTTCAAGACGGTTTATGTTTAAAAAAGTTCAAAGTGTAATAGATGACTATAATCTTGAAGATATTAAAAGTATAAAACAGACACTAGAAGCAGAAGCAAAGAATATTGAAGATTTAACAAAAGATTTCAAAAATAATTCATTATTAATAGTTCAATTACAAGATAAAATTGAAAAAGAAATGAAAGCTATGGTTTATTCTATTAAAGAACTTGAAGAGAAATCTGATTTGACAGATGAAAACATAAAAGAAGTATTTCGAGTCAATTTAAACATTTTATTCACTCAAATTCAAGAATTAAAAGATAATATGATTAAACAGGAAGAACTAAAAGACAAGATTATTGAAGCTGAGAAAAAGTTACGAAATATGTATCAGTTAGAAATCAGAACAGAAGTAAATAAACTTAACACTGACTTTACAAAAAAGCATCAAGATTTACTCGATACATTTTCAAATAAGTTTGCAGAATATAAATCTGAACTGGAAAAGGCAGCTTCACAAAGAGGTGATGACCATGACACTGCATTAAATAACCTTAAAAAAGAGTTCAATTCTAAAATAGAAAACTTTAAGAAACAACTTCGGATCTTGATTAGTAATGTCGACACACGTCACAATTTAAAATATGCAGACTTAAGTAATCTCACAGGTTTAATACAAAAAGATATCAATGAATTTAATGATAAAATTAAAACAATAATAAATGATCTGGACTTTGTAGTTGAAATATCAGCTAAACAAGGAGAATCAACCACTGCTAATACCCAAGCAATTTCCACTAATGCAGAAGAAATTACAAAAGTAAAAAATGTTTTCTTAAAACAAGAAACACAATTAGCTAGAACAAAGATTGTTGCTGAAAATTTATCTGCTTCTAAGTTGCTACAACAAAACGACTTGATGATTTAGCTGAAGTAATTCTTGAACTAAATGAAAATTATAAAGCAATAGAAGATGAACTAGAAACAGTAAGACGTGAAGTGTTTCTTTTTGAACATTACAATAACAAACAACTACATGTAAATCTTTATTATACTCGTATTCAAATTCAGACATATGACATTGAAGATAAACAGTTACAACAAAAGGCATTAAATATCACAGATTTATTTGAATTATTTGGATTACGAGGTAATAAGATTACAGATTATAAAAGTGTTATTAAAACAAATCATATATATACAGAAAATAATCGTAAAGATAGGGAAAGAGATGTTTTTCAAATCCAACAAGGTGGGGATTACATATTCAATATAAATATTATCATTAGCAACTCTGAGAGAACATTTGATATAATTTTTTTTGATTGGTGGGGCGATCACACAAATGGAAGAGAGTATATAAAACCTGAGGTTAAAAATACAACATTGGTTTTCAAGAAAAAAAATAAAATTAATTTAAAAATAGGAATGATGTTTACAATTCAACCAAATATTATTTTACCAATACCATTTGAAGGTTCTGGTAAATTTATCATAGAACCTGGTAGTTATGTCAGATTCTATCTAGTTAATAAAAACTCTAATTACTATGTTTTTATATAATGGGAATATTCAATAATATAAACGAAAAAGTAAGTAAAATAGAAAGACAATTAATAAGAAAACCTCCATTGTTTTTAACATGTTATACCCAAGATACCGATAGTGGATTATTTCAATGGAAAGTTGTAAATGCTAGTCCTGGTTTAGTTCAAAATGGTAATAACAATTAAACAAAATTGCATCTTAATTATTCTTGTTGATGCAATTAAATTAGATAAAGGAGAAGCTAAATTACAACTAAAAAACAAAGAAAATAAAATTCTTCAAAGTTATAATGTAAAAAATAACAGAAAAAATGAATCTATTTCTATTAATTATGCTAATGAATTTAAAATGAATGATGTTATTTATATTGATTCTTTAAACGTTAAAAATATTCAGTTAACAATTTATGGTTCTGTATAACCGTAAGATAATGTATCAATACCATTATCAAGAATATATCTTTTATCGTCATAACATGATAAAGATGTTTTATTTACAACATAACTGGAAATATTATGCTTATCAGAACGAACAACTTTAAAGGTGTGATTACTTCGGGTTGAATTAAACAAAGTATCTTTGTAATTTTTATGAACTATTGTTTTCTTTACAACATGTTTTTTAATTCCTTTACATTTTTTAATCTCCTGGTTTTCCTTCCCAGGCGAAATTTGTAATAAATATGAATACATTTTACTACGTAATCCAACAAATTCAACGATTGGAATACCAGCAGCTTCATCTTTAAATTTTCCAATTACTTTTTTATTATTGTCGAAATAAAATTTTGAATTTGGGTTATATTCACTATTATCAAATAAATCTTTGTCCTTATAAAAATCCTCATATGCATCTTTGGTTTTTATTTCATAACATAATGAATCAGTGTCAGTGAATAAAAGCTTTGCTGAATCCTCGTACTTTTCCTTAATGTAATTATAATGAAAATCATACATTAAATATTTTGATAATTCTAGAATGCACATTCCAACATAACAAGGTCTGTTTAATAACAAGCTTTCTTTTATTCTATGAATACCAAATAAATTCTTGTTAAACATCGTTGAACTAACAAATGAAGGTTTTGCTATATACTTCAATAAAAGGTTTTCATCATGAGTTAATTTAATATTAACCCTCTTACGTAAATTCTCCATCGTCTTACCGAATACAGAGTTGTTCATTAACTTAAAAAAGCCCTTTTCAAATGAATTTTTTGCTTTAGATCTTTTTTGAGTATTAAAATCGATATATTTTTTTAACCAAGGACTTTCGTCAAAAGTTAATATTTTATGTATTTTTGTTACTTTTAACCCTAATTGTGTATATAGTTCAAGATTTTTTATAATGAACAACATAATTTTGTTTTTTCATTAAAGTTGGAACTATTTTTTTTTACATTACGTTTTCCTATTTCAAATTCTGTTTTAATATTTTTACTATAATTTGAAAGCCATTCGTCTGGTTTTTTTTTATTTTTTCAGGAGCCAAAGGATAATCATTATGTACAGTATGTAATTCTTTTTGATATTCAAGATCATATTCAACTATAAAGTTAGTTTTACCTTTTACAATTAATTTCTTGAATTGTTTTTCGGATATAAATTTAAAGTTTCCAGAGGGTAAAGGTCGACACATGGCCCAACCGTAAAGATTATTGGCGTCGAGGTACATAATGTATTTAGGTTCTAATTTAGGATTATAATCTTTCATATATTTATTGTTTGCTTTACTGTATCTGTTTGAAATATAACTTATTCCTCCTCTCAGTCCCTTTTCAATAAAAAGATACATATCAATATCAGTTATTAAATCTAACTGAATTCCAGTCATTTTTAACATTGCATCCCAACCTAAACCAGGACTACTAAAATAATGGCAAGGGTCAAGTTTATAATATTCAGAACATAGTTTTCTAAAATTTTCGAATACATCGGTTAAAAGTAATACGTCAGTTTTTAAATATAGATCATGATATTCTCCCATTGTTTTAATTTTTAATTTATTCCAAACATTTTTAGCATGTTCATATTCTCCATCACTAATTTCAGTTTCGTTTAAAATTGAATAAAACTCTTTTTTAGGAGGTAATTTTGTTTCTTTGAATTTTTCAAATGAATCCATGTAATCATATGGATAAATACCTTTTATTTTTAATAATTCTATATTTTTATCAAATTCATGTGATAAATATTTAAATTCTGGAATATTTTTTTCTAAGTTATCCAATGATTGGGACATAAATTGAAATGAATCAATAAAGACCAAGTCAGAAATCATAAATGCCATATATCTTTCCATATTGTTAGGAATAACATTAATTTCTTTTTTGAATTTCCCTATTTGTTGCATAATAAAATGACCGTCATAACCTCTTAAATTATGAAAAATAAAAGGAATTTTGTGTGTTAGTCTAAAATTAATATTACATTCTGAGTGAGCACTTCCTCTGAATTTTCCTGTTATATGACAGTGGTCACGTACTTTAGTTGAATCTTCTATATATTCTTTTTCACAGATATGACAAAACTTTTGTTTTTTTAAATTCAATTTCGTCTTTTTTAGACATTCTTAGTTCTCTGTTAAAGTGTTCTTTAAATATTTCTTTACAATATTCCTCTTCCTCAAGCATTTTCTCAATAAATTTGTAGACGGCGCCGGGGCCTCTGTAAATCTGGGTTGGTTTAGTATAACTGTTATCATAACAGCAAACAACTTTATAACCGTAACCACAATCTATATGATTTTGATATGGTTCAGTAAATGAAGATTCAGGTGTTGGTAAAGCAGTTAAAACTTTCTTAGTTATTGATTCAAAATCAACATAAATTACAAAAGGTACTGCTAAACCCTTATGATAATTTTTAAATTGTATTTTACTTCCATCTTTTGGCATTTTTACGCCTTGGGTACCATTAATAGCTAAACAGTTTGGTATGTGTTCATTTGATATTCTTTTTTGAGAAAAACATTGTAAACATGATTTGCAGAAATGCCTTTTTTCTTTATGTTTTGTTTTGTTAAACATTAATCTATTAAAGTCTTTTATCCAAACATAATGGTTTATCTTATCTTTATTGATTAATAACATGTCACAGTGTTCTTCGTATTGATATTTTGATATGTACAATGGATAAATTCCCGTAGGTTCTTCATAACCAAATATATTAAACGAAATATCATTTAAAACTTCTATTTTAGGTATTTGATTTAATGTAACAGGAAATTTAATTCCAGTATAATTGAGTTCTTCTTTATGTTTTTATATTTTGAAACTTCTTGAGGGTTTTTTTTTTTAACAGGAAATTTATAAGCTAAATGACACCATCTAAAACATTTATTATCATCATTCTTTATATTTATCAATCCTTTCTTCGGATTTTGTAATAATTTTGGTAACTCTAAATAACTTGAAGCAGCTAGTGGTGTATATTTATATCTATTTATATAATGAGCATCAACTGACTCTATTCTCCAACCACTTCCTTCTGAAATCCAATTACCAATTCTATTTATTATTTCATCAAAAGCTTGACGTAAAGTGTTTTTTTTTATTTCGTTTGTGTTAATAATTTCTAAAGCTTTTGATTGAAAATAAGCTAATTTATATATTGTATCAGTTTTATCCATTTTTACAAATGTTATTTTTAAAACAACGTTTATTTTTATACCTTTTAAAGTTTTAAGTTCAGATTTAAGTATTTCATAAGAGTCGTTTATAGTTAAATATAATTGATTTTTTGGATCTTGTTTATATTCAATCTTAATTTCAAATTTCTTATAATATTGCTTTGTAGATCTCTCAATTTCCATCTATATATTATATTTAGAAAATAAAATTCGTTAAGCAAAAAAGGATTAAAAAAATAATAAAATAAATAAAGTTTAAGAAGAAATAAAATATTTAAATTTATATCTTTTTCCATTAGTTTTTGATATTCCACTTTTTACTGTTTTTCCCTTCACAGCACATTTTTATTAACCCTGAATTAATACCGAGATCTTTAAATGCTGCGTAAGTGCTTTTATATATTTTTTCTTCATTAGTGTCACAATCGGTTGCAATAACTCTTTTAGGGTTGTTTCGATGATTATTTGGTCTGGGACAATCACATAACCTTTCAACATTTCCTTCTTCAGTTAATAGACAACCACAGTCCCATTCAAATAAATTCCTTTCTAATAGATAAGGATCTATAACATTTTGTAATTTATCAATGACATGATTTTTATATTCATCGCTAACTATTTGATTTAACCAATATTTAATAACGTTTCTTCTTTTGAGTACTTTTTTATATGAATTATTGTCTGGATTCATTATTTCTCCTAAAGTGCTAGATAATTTTGGCATAATCATTCTGTCTACCTTTCTATTAACCATCTATATATAATATACTTATAGAAAAAAATCTTTAAAATCGCACCTAAAGAACATTTAAAAAATGGTTAATATTATCTATATCTTTTGAATAAGATTTTAAAGTTATTTTTTCTAAATTGTTATCAACTGTTAAAATTTTAATGCCTTCTTGAGACATTCTGTTTAACCATTCTTCATGTAATTTGTGTAGTTTTTCTAAATAATCTAAACCAACTCTGTTTTCTTCAGTTCTGTTTCTTTTTTGAAGTCTCTGGAAACATATTTTAGGATCGGTTTTAACATAAATAAAAGCATCAATTGGGGTTTTTCCATGTATTTTAATAACATGATCAATTAAGAAAATATTGTATACTGCCCATTCGGGATCATTTATAACTTGTGACGTGATATTGTTTTGTAAAAACATTGCTGTTAGTTAAATAACATCGTTCAAGAAAAGAAACACCATCAAAGTTTTTAGCAGAATTTAACATTTTTATGTGACTGTTTAAAGTTGCTAATTGAAAATGAAATGAATATTTTAGAGGTTCTTGAGCAGCAAGTTCAAATAGGTTATATGAATTATAATCAAAGTCCATAACATTTTGCCATTCATGAATTGGTTCTGGAATTATATTAAAATTAGGATTATATTCTTTAATAATATCTAAAAACGTACTTTTTCCTGATGCAATATTACCTTCGACTGATATAATTTTTCTCATTTATATAAAATACTTATAGAAATAATCTTTAATATAACTCTTCTTCTTTTTTACTTTTATATCCGTTAAGTTTAAATTCCTTCATATATGTTTCAAAAGGTATTGAATAATTTTTTTCTTTCTGCATTTCTAACAGTATTGTAAAAATATCCTGAATAACTTTATTTGGATCTTCTTTATTTACTTTTCCGATATGTGCTTTTGGTATTATTTGTTTTATTTTGTGGTGATGCAATTTTAAAATAGCTTTTTTATCTTCAACTTTTAGTCTATTAATAAGTATAGTAATTATTGATGGAACAGCACCAGCAACTGCTATAAATATAGGAATGGCTGGAACAAGTGCTAATGCAGCTGAGCAGCCAAAGATACCTGCTGTAATCTGTTACCCTGTATTTACTCTTCCACAAAACTTAGAACTTTTTCTGTAAGCAGCAGCTAGTTTAGTTAAGTGAATAATTAATTGATCTATTGTTTCTATTCCATTATTAGAAATTAGATTTTTATTACTCATTTATATAATATCTTTTCAATTTAAATTTCTTCCAATTCGTTAAATGGTACCCAACTATTAAATTTTTCATTGTAACCTTTCCATTTTACTAAAGCTTGTTTTTTCTTATAGTCTCGTCTAATAACTTTTCCTATTCTAAAAACCTCTTGTTTAGTATGTAAAATTTCTTGTTCATAAAATGAACCTTGAATTATTTCATCATTTAAATCTTTTATAGTGTATGTTCTTGGATGTGTATTATTAATTCCATAAATTATAAATATCTCCTCTGTCCAGTTTGGTGTATATCCTTTTTCAAAATGTCGTTTAAGTTTGCTTAAGCGAACTCGATCACCAATTTTAAATTTTGCTTTACTCTTTGGTATCTTTAAATTACCATATAAGTTAAAGTAAACAGTACCTTTATTTAAGTTTTTACTGGCTTCGGTTGGTGTCATTATTTTACTAGAATGTTTTGTTTTGTTATATTTGTCAACCATATCCTGTAAATTATCTAAATATGTGTAAGTATTATTTGCTGTAAAATATTTCCACATTATTCTTTTTAAACTTCTATTAAATTTCTCGATTACTACAGCTTTTCCTTCATTAAATGTATGATACATGTTAATCTTATTTTTATTCAAAAATGATTCAAACTTTTTATTATAAAATTCTTTTCCTTCATCTACCCATAAATTTGTCGGTGTTCTGTCTTCAGAAATTATTTTTTCAAATGCTTCAGTAACAGATTCTCCAGTTTTATTCTTTAATGGAATAACCCAAGCATATTTACTGAATATATCAATAACGGTTAACAAGTACTTTACTCCTTTATTATATTTTGAAAAAGCTTGCATGTCAACTAAATCAGCTGACCAAGTATCATCAATGTCATGGACAATCACTCTTCGTTTCCTAAATTTTCTTTTAATTGGTTTGTGTAATTCTTCTGCTAATTCATCACTCCATGTTATTTCGGGGGTCTTTTTGAGTAAGCTCTTAGCTTCCAAGGACTTGCGTCCAAGTAAATACTCTACCCCCTTTTCCCGTTTTTTGACTTTTGTCCAAGCCCAAGTTTGTATTTCGTTTTAATTATAGGTTTCACAACTAAATGTTTTGCAATCTTTTCCCCAAATGTTTTTGATTTAGTGTTATTTAAGTTGGAAAGCATTTGTTTGTCACATGTACTTTTTTTACACTGTTGTCATAGCAAAAGTCATGGTCCATACATACTGCGTCTAGTTCGTTGACAGGAGGTCCATTATCTAAAGGATTTCCCGGCCCACAATAGTTATATCCTGGAAGTGTTAAACCTTTTTTAGGTAAAAAAGGTAACATTGTTTTATGGATGTCTAAATTACCTGCTGTGATAGTACTTTTAACAAACTTTGATTTCATTCTTCCACAAGACGAACAGGTAGCCATTATCATTTTTCTCCCGTTTTTTGTTATAACATAATGAGGATTTATATTATCAGTAAATCTTTTTTCTTTTAAACAATATATTTTATTTTGTAAACTCATCTATATCATATGTATTTAAATTTAAATCATACAATATCAAGACAAAACAAGTACACTTTGTGGATATTATTGTTTATTTTTCATTAAAATGTTACAAGATAAAGTACCGTTGTATGATTTACTGTATAAAACACTGAGAGTAAACAATCAAAGAGTAAATGAACAAACAATAATACATTATTTTAATTAATAAGGACATTTTCTTCTGTTTTTTTTCTGTTTCAATTGTTGTTTTCAATTTAAGTGGACCTTGGTTTTCATTTTATCCCTTCAACCTTACGTCCATCAAAGATTTTCAGGGTACCAAGGGTACCAAGTTAGTATTTTAAGACAGAAACTTAGTTTCTACTAAAGTTTAAGGTAAGATCAAAGTGTGCTTAGTTATTCGGGTATGCTAGTTAAAATTGAAAAAAAAATCGGGCCAGAACCCCTATTACTTATACTACTTACAATGTAGCTTGCAATGGAAATAGTTACAACTTATATGCATAATTTTGGTCTTTTCACATAATTGTGTATTACGTTGATTTTCCTAAGTATTCGAAGGAGCAGGACTTTGATGCGTATTATAATTATGCGGCGGCAATAAAACACTTAGCATTTGCTGAATCTGCTGCATGCGATTATCCATTCTACTATCTATATTCTGGATGTCTCTAGTCATATTCTGCATTTCAGTCTGCATATCACCACGCATTCTTTGCATTTCGCCTGTCAAAGTTTGTACATCATTTTTCACTGTCTGCACTTCGCTTCCGACATTTTCTATTTTGCCATGTATTTCAGAGAGAGTGTTTGCAGAATCAAAACTTTTCAAACTTGAAACTTTCAGTTCATCTAAAATAGGAACAATAGGACTCACAACCACAGTTCCATATGATGTTCCTCCTTCTACAATTCCAATACAGGTGTGCTCAGAACTGTTGTCGCCAACAAGGAAAACAAGGGAGCCTGAATCACCTTTGTCTGCAAATGCAAAACTCGTGTTTTGCGGTCTAACTTCAATTTGTTTGTGCAGTTTGATACTAAAATACCCTGTTGCAAGTGGATAGGAATTCAGCTCTTTAACTGCCATAGTGCCGAATTCTATTATCCCAGCTCGTAACTCGGTCTTTGATCCAAACTTAATTACATGTTTCATTCTTGAATTAAGTCTTTCCGCACTGCAAATCCGCCAGTGTTCGTAGTTTATGTTCATGGCAGTCGTAGAGGCTACTGCAATATAATATTTACGGCGAAAATATTTATTTAATCTTTTTAGTTGATACGATAGCAATCAATGTATTTACTGAATCTTTATGTTGTAATCAGTAAAAAGTAAATGCAAAAAATATATACACATTTAAGTTCAATACCTTTTAATCGCAGTATAATGTAAGAAATTGTACTGACGACTGAACACGTTAAAATAGAAAACAGTTATAAAAATAATTTCAACAACTTTAATGCTGGGATGCAATAAGAAATCAGAAAACTCCAAAATTTCAAAATATTTTGCTTGATTATTTGAAATAGTTCTTACGAAATAAGTCTAGTAGCCATTTAAGTAAAAATGTTTCGACGTGGAAGATAACAAAAAAGTTACATTAAATAAAGTTCTGAAGTGTAACTGCAGGTTTATATCCTTAGGTAACACTTCTATATACACTTAACCAAGCTTTGAACGCAATATTTAGTTTTTGGCCAATATCTTTTGAACTTTTAAAGTTTACACTTTAATTTTTTTAACTTAATGCTAAGGTTTTGGTCAATATCTATTCAATTACTTAATAAATACTTTCAGGTTTTGCACATATTTTAAAAGACCAACTGTTAAAACATGCAAAAGTGAAAACTACATTTATCTTCATACCTCAACACATTTTAAACAAATCGCAACATATTAAGTAATAAATAAATTGCATTTATTAAGATAGTTCGCCCAATTCATTAAAGTAAATTGGAGCAATCTAAACCTTCAAACTGAATTATTTCGACATATTAACTTTAGACACCGCTGAGGTCAAATATTTGAATGTGATGTGGTCATACAATGAGCCAAAATACGAGATTGCTTAAATATCTTTTATTTAAATTACTTGAGGATTTTACAAACGTATGGCTAATTTCAGAAAATGAAATATTGCGGTAGAAGATTTGCTAAGTGTTGTCAAAATTTCAAGTATAAAAATGCTTATAGATTACTTATAGCTATAACTATCAACATCTAAAATTGAAAGCAGCCAACACTATCAAACTGGAAAATTTGCCGATCTATTAATGCCTTTTTTCCTCACAATTTATGATAATTTCTTTGCAATAACCTGTCGGATTGTTTCAGACTAAAACCTTGAACCACATTGCAGTATCGTAAAATTAACTGGAAATGTTACCAGAAGGGACAACAGTTCCATCAAATCACCGACCTTATCATCACATGTGACTTACCTGTTACCGAAGCATCAGGTACATCTGAAGATTTTGGATATCTGTTTGTTAGTTTAAACAGAGCCACTTCCATTCCACTGCAATTTTCAGACCCTTCCTTGTAGACTAACTGAACGGTATGGCCAATATCGTTAGTTTGGTTTGCAGGCTGGTAAACTGTCCTTTGCATATCATGTAACGGCCAGTTGAAAGTACCATTGTGCACTGATTTCAGCCTGATCAAATCCCATGGGCTTAATAAAACATGTGCACATGTCAGTCCGCATACACCGTATTGTGGATGATCAATAAAACAACCTAAGGTTCCTTCAACATACTGGCCATTTTCAACCTCTCCGCGTATTTGGCAACCCATTTGTACATGATCCAAAAAGTCTGTAGCAGTTCTCCCGAAACGAATAAAGACACCTTCTCTTACATCAACCGGTATTTCATCATAATGGGTTTTGAACGGATCCTCGTTGATTGGAATATAATGTTTTGTGTGTACGTAAAGAACAATGCAGTTTTCAGGCTTCAGGTTCAAGGAGGGGCCATACCCTGTTGATCTTTTAGAACAAGCAGATACGATAGACAAATACTTGTGCTGCTTCATCAATTCTACAGAATATTTTGCAACACAGGTTTGGAGCTTACAGTAGGCATCGTCATCAAAGTCTTCGCCAGAAGTAACATTGTGGTTCATGATTTCAGTACTTTCGTAACTGTATTTTCCTACTATTCTTTTTATGAAAGAATAGTCAATCATTTTGTCTATGCGGATACTTTCTGCTTGATCATCCCTTCCCGTGTTCTCAAATTCTTCCAAACTAACGACAAAAGTTATACTATTCATGTTTTGTAGTGTATATGCAGCCCAAACATCTATGATATGTTCATTTTTTGATTTTATGTGCACACAAATTGCGTTGCAGATCATTATTGTCACTTTAGATTTTCTTCCGAACAGTAGACATATTTCGTTCAGTATTCTCTGTTTCGGAAGGTGTCCCAATTCCAACAATCTCTTTGCGACTTTCTTCTTCCCAGAGTAAAGAAAGGACATCCATTCTTCGTCACCTATGAACAAAAAGGATTCAGTAACTATAAATGTTACGTTTAGCGTTAAAGTATTAACTAATTTACATGTAACTTTTAATCAATATGTATTTACCTATACCAGTTTACCGTGTTTTGAGACAATCAGATATGATATCGCACATACTGTCAGAGAAATATTATATACCTTTGTATAATGTTCTTTACATTGATATGCTTATTCTTTTCAATAACGTTGACAAATGAGTTCAATAAAGCTGATAAGTGAGTCAGCTTACCCATACCTGGACAATCGAAATACTCTTGATTTAGTTCAGTGACGATGTCTTGCTTGCTTGCGCCTGTTAAATGA
The DNA here is from genome assembly GCF_021730395.1 of Mercenaria mercenaria. Classification (NCBI taxonomy): domain Eukaryota; kingdom Metazoa; phylum Mollusca; class Bivalvia; order Venerida; family Veneridae; genus Mercenaria; species Mercenaria mercenaria. Next base: position 41,300 of record NW_026462559.1, read on the forward strand.
AAATTAAAAAGAAACAGCTAAAAAAATTGTTAAATGCCTTAAAATTTGTTTGGCTGGAAAATAAAGATCCTACTCTGATTAGCTCCGTGTGCAATTTTGAGTCAAGTACGGACCTACAATTCATGAACACATAGTAATAATTCATTCCGAAAATTGATGTGACAGTGCGCCTGAAAGTGTAGAGATGGTTCCTAAAACTTCCAACTGCCTATGATATTACTTTCTGTTAAAAACTTGGTACCGGAGATTTAGCTTTTCTACTTCATTTTTCATCCTGAGAAAACTTTTGTCCTATTTAGAAAAGTGAAACCAGTGAATTATAACTCTTATAGATAGTACGTTTTAGTTATCTTGACAAAGTATGCTTAGATTCCAAAACAAAATCTACTTACAGATCTGCGGGGTATCATTCAAAGAAAGAATCTGAGGTGTCATTCGAACAAGAAAGCTAAACTTCATCTTTGATTTTCAAGCAAATTAATTCAGAGAAAGAAATTGTATTCATTGCTCCTGATAATTTACAGGTTTGCCATTATTTGCTTACGGATCAGAATTTTACACATAAAGTTTCCCATTTTGTAACTTTTTACGTGTGACACCTGTTACTATTAGTTTTATTAAATGCTGCTCAGTCATAAAGGATATTTGATACACATAACCTAGCAACGGGAGTGGATTATTTACATTGTTCATTTTTACTTCGTGTTATTAAAATGTTTAATGCATTTTGTGTTCATTAATTGGTTGCCAGTACAACGGAATGTATATTTTGTTTTGGTGACGAACAGATTGTACTAAAAATGATACGAGGGTCCTGTAAAAAGTTCTGTCACTAATGGGCTTCCGTAGTTTTATCCCAGGTATTTTTTAAAACGCTTTATTGCACTTGAATGGTGTGTCCGATAGCTAACGATATCCGTTTACTTCGTGCAAACTGCTTTTCAAATGACCGAGTTATTTCAATTTGAAATGCATGCAGTCATATACACTGACCAATTTACTTGTCACATTGTAAAATGCACGAAATTCGTAGCTATATTAAATGCAGCATTAGGCTTGATATAGATTCAAAACAGATATTTGATGAATTGTTTGGTATATATTTATGCCATTTCAATGCACACAGGTTTAAGGTTTAGGTGTTTATCACCAAAACACAGAAATATTTTATAAACGAATAACATCGTTACCAATATTTTACTTAACCATTACATGTTCTGCCGTACTGTCCCGTACTGAAAATATTCTGAAAAAGTTGTCCCCCTTTGAAAATAAATATTGGTAACGGTGTTGTTCGTTCATAAAATATTTCTGTGTTTTGGTGATATACTCCTAAACCTTAAGGTGTGTTAAAGCTTTTAAAGCTGGGAAATTATCTGTCGAAGATGATACTCGTTCTGGTAGGCCTAAAACCTCTGTTACCAAGGCAAACATCGCTGCTGTAAAAGCTGTGATCGAACAGGATGCGCGATTATCGGTGAAAGATATAGCCAGTTGTACTAGCATATCAGAAGGCAGTGTGCAAACAATTCTGAACAAGAGGGCCATGATGGCAATGTATCGCTCACCTGAGTACCATTGCTCAAAATGATATTATCAAGTTTTGCCATTCACATTAAATATCATCAGGATAAACATTTTCGTGTAACAGTCCCTTTTGACTTAGTCAGGACCAATTTCCATACCAAGTTTGAAGGTCCTAGGCTTAAATGCTGCATTTTTGTACTAACATGACTATTCCTTACCTTGGAAGACTTAAATAACATTTAAAACCAAGCTCATTAGATGCTGCTGATATATATTTGTTTACATAAAATAAATAATAAATAAATTTGTCATAAATTCAGTCAAAAGTTATCTACCCTGACTGTCCGAGTCCATCTGATGGAACAAATGACATTTCAAATCAGTATCTTCATTGGTTACTAAGATACACCAATTTTAATTTGAAACAAACGGAGGTAATTTGACATAAAATCAGTCCATAACTATCTAAAGACAATAATGAAATTTCAAATGAGTTCACTGAGGAGCAAAGGAAACAACGCCTTAAATGTGCCCGGGAACATTTGAAACCATACAAGGGCTGTGATAGTCTGGTTATTTCTAACTTGGTAACAGGTGACGAAACGTGGGTGCACATGTCTGATTCACTGAAAAGGGCTGAATAAGCATTGGAAGCGAAAAGATCAAAAACGCCCCTGTATTGCCAAGAGAACCATAAGATCGAAAAAGATCTTGTAGCCAATTTTCTTCAAATCTAGTGGGCCAGTCGTTCAAGTGCCTTGTCCATCTGGTCATACAGTGACTTGACGATTCTACAAGAACTCTGTACTGAGGAAAGTGAAGAAGTTTTACGATAAGAAACGTCCAAGGAAAGGATGGTCAGGGGTCCATCTTATACACGACAACGCCTCATCTCACAAGTGCGATGTTGTTAAGTCTTTTTTGGCTTCTGAAAAGGTGGAAGTTGTAAACCATCCGCCTTATTCACTGACCTGAGTCCCTGTGACTATTTTTATTTCCAAGGCTTAAGAAAATGCTTTCTTGAAAGAAATATGAGTCCAGATGTCCTCTTGGCAGCGCCATTTATCAATGTCTCAAACAGATACAAAAAGAAAACTGTTTATTTGATTTTCGCGATTGGGTAAATTACAAAAATGTGTCTCGGTAAAGGGGGAATACTTTGAAGGTTTGTAATAAGAATTTTTGAAAAATTGATAAAACGTAACACTTAAGAAATCCTACCCCAATGCCAGAACCTTTTGCAGATCGTATAAGAGGTATGAACTTGCAATGCCTCTTTTCGCTTTTATTCTAATGCCGTAATCTGCTACTTCAATTAATAGTACTGATCCGAATTTTATTTATGTTGTGTTGTTTTTCCCATTTGTTCCTTGCCTGTGCAAACCGCATATCTAAGAACGGTCATCATCCATCCCAGAGCCTTGTGTGAAAATAATTTTATAATATGACAAGCGAATAATGACCGTGTAAATATAATATTTTAAAAAAGCGTTAAAAACACAGTAACAACAAATAGAAATATAAGCTCTTCGGAAAGAACATGCGATTAATAAAGAATTTTTAGCGAACTACATGAAGACAACACAATACCAAAACCATCTAGGGTTTACAACACACTGATCAAATGATTATACCAGAACACTTATTTAAAGTTCATCGGTGATAATGTGTGAGAGGGCAGTCAGATTGCTTCAAATGAAGATTCACCTATCAAAGTGTCCAAACTGAAATCACCTATGCAAAATTGCAGAGCCACAGCTACAAGGAATTTGAGGCTTATAGGTAACTATGCTAATGTCTAAACTGCACACACTTGCATGGCTTATCCGGCGTAAATTCAAGCAAAATGTTAGATATATAAGTTCACTTATATTTTCAATGATAGTAACTTTTCTTAAAACGAACATAATGAATATAATGTGCAAACTGAGTAAAACCAAAGAGTGGATCGGCAAAGAAAGGAATAAGCAAAATATGTTGTATAACTAAAACACGTATATTATTAGGCAGCATGTCATTTCTCCAATTCATCTTATCATAAATAGCAATGAAAATCTGTTTGCGAGCGGAGCGAGCCTAAAATTTCTACTGAAATAATTTTTTATCCGAATAATAGGCTAGGCTATCAAAATGTATGTTTGTTGTTTTAGGGAGATGTGTTAGTACACTCTAACATGTGCTAAAGATCGCATTAGAAGAGAAAATACAGTTACGTGTTCCAAAAGACCATATGTTTCATTGCATATTAAAAACATGTAATGTAATTTAACTTATAAATGAAACCACTTTAGATCTCCCAACGATGGTCTTTATTCATAATTTTAACAGGTCCAAACCATTGTGGAATAATACTATTTTCACTTGGGTATTGATTATATTTTTCTCGGACTTTATCAAAAACTCCCTGTGTAAAATCTCAAATTTTAAACTAAAATAAAGGTATTAAATCCATATAATATTTCAATAAAACTTCAAACTTTTGTTGTTTGTAGCATCATCAGGGGCATGTGCAGTGAAAAATCTAAATTTGATTTCTAAAATAGTGTGATATTTACTTCTAAACTCACTATATGTTCCTTGTAAATGTACTTCGATATACCCAAGTGGAAACTGGCAGGTACTCGAAAATGCAGCTCTCTGATTGGTCAGTTAGAACCCCTTATGTACAGTGATACCATGGTAAAGTTATGAATAGACAGGCTAGAATGTAATATATAATTTTGATGCATACCTTGGATGTAGGACTGTTTTTAAAGCGGGGAGACTAGATTAGGGGAGAGTATGGCAGGGTGAACCCTATCCTTCACGTAGAGATACGGTGGGCCACCCCCTAAACGTTTCGTTATTTTATATCCTGCATTCTGGTTAGTTTTAAGAGAAAGACATCTTTAAACTGAAGTTCACAAGTGTGTTGTGTTGTTTTACCTAAGAAAGGTTATAATTTTACTATTTCAAACTCAAAATATTTCATTTTAAAGACTTTAAGGTTACAAAAAAGTGTTATTTTTTACATTTTTGATTGTATTTGTTTATGTACTCATATATATAAGCAATTTTATATAAAACAGTCAAGTTGTAACATTTCGGTAGAAGAGTTGGGAAGCGGCGGAGTGTGCTGTTAATGGGGTAACAATGGGCCTCCCCAGGGATACTTGAAATTTTGAGCATCAAATTCTGAATATTCTACAATATTTTAACACTGAAAATATGGTAGTGTCTCAATGTTTATGTTATACAATAACTAATTGGATCTGGCGAAAAGCTATTTTTGAATAGTTTTTTTTTTATTAAGATGCTAGACACCCGTAAGCACCATAGATAAATTGGAATATTTCAAAACCTAGATGCTGAATTCAAGTTAGTTTTAATGATAAAAGTATCACTATGACATAATACACATGTGTATGCATAAAGGTAGTGCACCCAAAGCAGCCGAACCGTAATGGGCATGGTAATTTCTGTTGGATTAGGTACTTTCGCCAGGCGATTATGCGCTCTTCTGAAGTAAATATCTAAAAGCAATTTAAAGTCAAAGAATATAGCTTTTAGATCAATGGAGTTTTTCTTAAATATGACCTTGAACCTGAGTTCCTTTCGGTGTTAATATTTTCAAGCAAACCAAAAGTCAGTTCTGGGAGTGGTACATCATACTTCGGAACTCTTGGGTTGAGTTTCTGCGTGGAAATATCCAGTACAGGCCTTAATTTCTTTGCAGGACAATGATATAGAAAAATATACTACAAAACAAATGAATGCAAGATTACAACATTTCCATGTTTACACTATTCCAAACAAAACATGAAATTTCTGTTTTTATATTCTGCTGACGTGTCTGCACAATCTAAAGTTCTGACTGTTTTTAAATATTCGTCAAGTTTTTACTAAATTTCATATCCACACCGTCCTTGCTGAAGGCGCCGCTCACATATTCAGCTCATCTGAGGATGAGCTGTTGTGATCAGTGATTGTCCATCGTGCGTTGTCCGTCAACATTTTCCTTTAAACGGCATTTCATCCTAAACCACCATGCCAATTTTGACGAAACTTCATTAGGGATTTTAATTAGATGGTCTTCCTTAAAACATGTTCAGAAAATTGAATTCTGTACAGAACTCTGGTTGTCATGGCACCGAAAGGAAAATCATTAAAAGTCTTCAATGTCCAAACCCATAGGCCCTAGGGCTTTGATATTTGGTATGTTGCATCTTCTATTGGTCCTTTACCAAGATTGTTCAAATTATCCCCTTTGGTCAAACATGGCCCTGCCCTAGGGGTCGCATGGCTTACATAGACTTACATAGGGAAAACTTTGAACATCTTCCTGTACAAAATCACATGGCGTCAAAAATTATAGATGTGGTCCACATTTCTATGCTGTAACTTTAAAAAAGAAAAAGTAGGTCGAGTCCCATTTAGAGCTTAACAATTTTCATTTTGCTACAGCATCTTTTTGCTGTTAAAGGACTGTTCCAGTTGTTCTTATATTTTTAGCACACAGTATCATGGATCATTATTTAGAAATCCAGATCACAGTTGAATGTTAAATCAAATGCACCCAAGTAGAAAATATTCGCTATATTATGTCCCTTTGATGTTTCTGCTCTCCAGGTCCATGAAGAGTTACATTTCCTTGATCACAAAATTTTCTTTTACATGAAAATATTAAATGCTCATAACTCTACGCTTCTGGTTAAAATATTGTTAATATATCTATTTTTGAGAAATATATATACATTTGTCTTCATTTCAAAGCTTTTTAGTTTCATACCTATGATTTGAAAAACTTAGGTACTGTCTCTAAGTCATGTTCTGTGTATGCGCGCTGTGCCTTTCTGTTATATCTACGCCTTTGTCTGATTATTTTTTTTTTAAGTTTGGAGGAAACCAGGGCGGGTCGTTGGGTCTGATGGTAACGTCTTTGTTTGGAAAGTGTGTGTGTTTAAGGTCACAGAATGTACACTTCTTCATGTCGGAGTAAGCAGATACTTTCGATTGTAGAATCGGGAAGGCTGATATTACTGACAAATGGAGGTGAATGAGAAGGAATAAAACTACACAGAATCGCCATCGTGACTGAATTTGAATTAAATAATAATGACTGGATTGTTCCATTGCCGTTTCGTCATGTTATACCTTGTCCGAAGTACAAAGCAACCAAGCGAATAGCACAAATAGTAATGTTTTAAAACAGATTGAGCGGTCATGATTCGGGGACCCGGGTTCTATATTTTTGCGTAAAAGTTTGGAAACGGCACCGATCTTTCGTATTCTATACTTCAGTTCATCCATACCACCCGGTTTTGTTTCAAGCTAAAGGTGAAGATGACAGCGATTTAGCGGCTATATTCAGTCATAATATTCACGTTATTCAAATTTGAAAAAAACACATACTGATAAAAACGGTAGAAATTTTATCTGGGTGCTAAATATGAATACGGTCAGCCATTTTTTTTATACAAACACGGAAAAATACATTTTTCTTCAATGCGTTCATTTGATGGAAAAGAATATATCAGACAATATATGTAAAGTAGGCTGTATTCTATTCCTTTTATGAACTACTATTTAAATATAATGAAAACTGGATGCGGAATGAAAAGTTAGCATACAAGCCGTTAACCGTCAACGCTAAGAACGCAAAGACGTGGCGTCGTCAAGCGTAATGTTTGACGTTCCGCTAGATGGCGCTGTATTACGCCTTACTGACCTTAAAATGTTCATTTAGAAAGTTCAGTCCAATACATCCAAAGAGACTAAGTTATCCAAACCAGTGTACACTTGTTATCCAAACCGTTTTATTCATGGTTCTTCGACATTTTAAGTTATGTGTCCTTTTGAATTTTTACACGCTTTTTACATAAAATCTGGAAAGTAGATCCCTCGGAAGCACCGAGAACAAGGCAAACAGTGCAAATTGCAGATTCGGTTTGCATACTTATACTGGATATTATCGTGAAGAATGTTCACACCCATTAAATCGAAATAGATTGCTTTTCCTAAAAATAAAACAAACTTTTAGAAAATCTGACACGACACTGAATAATTGCTATAAATTTACAAGACACTTTACCAATGTGGCGATTTCTTCTTTGGACATAACCAGGGTTACTGACTAGAGTGAGGTAACAGAATGTGAAAAAATAGCTGTCACTATTGGTGACAAATGCCCCCGAAGCAAGCCCATGAATGCTACAGTTGTATGCACAAAAACATCACACATCATTTCGTGACATTGACCTTGACCTAAGAGGCCAGTGTCATAAGCGTGAAACACCCTCTCAATATGGTTAACATTTGTGTCAAATCAAACATATTTGACTTCTCAGTGTGACTTTGACCTTGCAACTAGGGGTCTGGGTCTTATGCATGAAACCCCATCTCATTGCAGGGAACATTTATGCCAAATAATTTCAAAATCTCTTCATCAATAGCAGAGTTATGGACCGGACAAGAAACAGACCATGTTAATCTTTAACTTTTAAGTGTGACCTTGGCCTTGTAGTTAGGGGTCCGGATCTTGCGCATGACACGTCGTTTCATTATGAGAAACATTTATGCCAAGTAATTTCAAAATCCCTTGATGAATGAGTTATGGACCGGACACGAAACAAACCTTGTTAACTTTTGACTTGTAAGTGTGACCGTGACCTTGTAGCTAGGGGTCTGGGTCTTGCGCATGACACATCATCTCATTATGGTAAACAATTATGCCAAGTTATTAGAAAATTCCTTCATGGATGGCAGAGTTATAGACCGGACACGGAACAGACCATAATAGCCTTGACCTTGGAGCTAGGGATCTGGATCTTGCGCATGACACGTCGTCTAATTTCTAATTATGGTGATTATTTATGCCAATGTATTTCCAAATCCCTCTATGGGTGGAAGAGTTACAGCCCGGACAAGAATTTACCGGACGCACTCACGCGCGGACGGACGAACGGACGGACGGAAGTGTGCGATTTCAATATGCCCACCTTCGGGGGCATAAAAAGACAGAGGAAATACTGTTGAAAAAAAGGCGTTAAACCCAGTACGAACAAACAAACAAGAGATCACAGAGTGATCTTGGCGCCCACTAATGTGCCATTTTTGAGTGTTCCAAATTTCAAGACTTATTGACTAGCTCAAGGTCAAATTTTATTTCCGTACACAACACTATGCATGTGGTCCATATTCGAAAGCTGTAGCTTGAGTAATGTGAAAGTAGGTCACTAGATCAATTTCAAGGACAAAGTTCTTTATACACAAAACTATGCATGTGCATCAAGTTTGATGTTGGTTGGTTGGTTGGGTTTAATGTCGCACCGACACATTTAAGGTCATATGGCGACTTTCCAGCTTTCATGGTGGAGGAAGACCCCAGGTGCCCCTCCGTGCATTATTTCATCACGAGCGGGCACCTGGGTAGAACCACCGACCTTCCGTAAGCCAGCTGGATGGCGTCCTCACATGAAGAATTCAACGCCCCGAGTGAGGCTCGAACCCACATCGATGAGGGGCAAGTGATTTGAAGTCAGGCATCAAGTTTGAAGGCTGTACCTTGAGAAATTTGAAAGTAGGTCACTAGGTCAATGTTAAGGTCAAAGTTTAATTCGGTACATAAAACTATGCAAGTGGTCCAAATTTGAAGGCTGTAGCTTGAGAAATGTGTAAGTAGGTCATTAGGTCAAAATCAAGGTCAAATTTCACTTCAGAACACAAATCTATGCATGTGGTCCAAATTTGAAGCCTGTACCTTCAAAAATCTGAAAGTAGGTCACTAGGTCAATGTCAAGGTCAAAGTTTGTTTTGGTACACAATCCTATGCATGTGGTCTAAATTTGAAGCCTGTAGCTACAGAAATGTGCAAGTAGGTCACTAGGTCAATCTTAAGGTCAAAGTTCATTTCGGTACACAAAACTATGCAAGTGGTCCAAATCTGAAGGCTGTAGCTTGAGAAATGTAAAAATAGGTCACTAGGTCAAAATCAAGGTCAAATCTTATTTCAGAATACAAAACTATGCATGTGGTCCAAATTTGAAGCCTGTACCTTCCAAAATGTGAAGGTAGGTCACTAGGTCAATGTAAAGGTCAAAGTTTGTTTTGGTACACAAAACTATGCATGTGGTCCAAATTTGAAGGCTGTAGCTTGAGAAATGTGGAAGTAGGTCATTAGGTCAAAATCAAGGTCAAATTTTATTTCGGAATACAGAACTATGCATGTGGTCCAAAGTTGAAGCTTGTACCTTCAAAAATGTGAAAGTAGGTCACTAGGTCAATGTAAAGGTCAAAGTTTGTTTCGGTCCATAAAACCATGCATGTGGTCCAAATTTGAAGGCTGTAGCTTGAGAAATGTAAAAGAAGGTCACTGGGTCAAAATCAAGGTCAAATTTCTTTTCGGAACACAAAACTATGCATGTGGTCCAAATTTGAAGTCTGTACCTTCAAAAATGTGAAATTAGGTCACTAGGTCAAAATCAATGTCAAAGTTTTTTTCCGGTGCACAAAACTATGCATGTGGTCCAAATTTGAAGGCTGTAGCTTGAGAAATGTGGAAGTAGGTCACTAGGTCAAAATCAAGGTCAACTCATGTCAAGGTTCATCTTGCCACTCAAAAATATACATGTGGTCCAAATTTGAATGTTGTAGTTATTGACAAGAAGATTTTAAAAGCTTTTCCCTATATAAGTCTATATGAACCATGTGACCCCCGGGGCGGGGCCATGTTTGACCCTAGGGGGATAATTTGAACAAACTTGGAAAAGAACCACTAGATGATGCTACATTACAAATATCAAAGCCCTAGGCTTTGTGGTTTGGACAAAAACATTTTCAAAGTTTTTCCCTATATAAGTCTATGTAAACCAGGGCGGGGGCCATATTTGACCCTAGGGGGATAATTTGAACAATCTTAGTTGAAGACCACTAGATGATGTCACATACAAAATATGAAAGCCCTAGGCCCTGTGGTTTTGGACAAGAGGTTTTTCAAAGTTTTTCCCTATATAAGTCTATATAAACCATGTGACCCCCGGGGCGGGGCCATATTTGACCCCAGGGAAATAATTTGAATCATCTTGGTAGAGGACCACTAGATGATTCTTCATACCAAATATCAAAGCCCTAGGTTCTGTGGTTTTGGACAAGAATGTTTTCAAAGTTTTTCCCTATATAAATCTATGTAAATTATAGAAATAAACACAGGGCCATAACTCACTCATAAATTGTTGAACCAGTCTGATTTTCAGGGGGACACAACTAGGGTACCAATACATCATTCTGACAAAGTTTGGTCAAAATCCCCCCAGTAATTTTTGAGGAGATGCGATAACGAGAAATTATTAACGGACGGACGGACGCACGCACGGACGGAATGACGAACGGACGGACCACGGACGCAGAGTGATTTGAATAGCCCACCATCTGATGATGGTGGGCTAACAAAAGGAAGTATCTTCAAGAACTAAATAATGTTCCACTTTTTAAATTTATGTCACAAACATTTAATTATCTATTTTAACCCATTTATAAACGGAACAGTCAGGATATACACTTGAAGCAATTAAAACCGCACGTTTGATATTCGCGCTTATAATTGTCATATTCAAAGCAAAACATTACCTTCTTGATTTTCAATCATATTCCAGCACATATAAGTAAACAAACATTTAGTAAATTCTAGCGTCTTACAACAAATCTCAACATGTTTTAAACCCACTCGTAACTCTCGTTTAAAATAACAACAGAAAGTTAATTCATTACAGCACAAATTCAAACGAAGGTTTAACTTTATCCGTGCCCCAATATTCAAGTGCTGACTAATTCTTTCTAAATATATACGGCACAGTTATCTTGGATCTAAATAACAACTGAAAAGACTGCGCATATAGTACTAAAACACAACTTTGGCATAAACAGAAGAAATGTGATCATGAAGCATATTTCGACTTCATAACTCTTCTCAGTCGCGGACAAAGACAGAGATACATGGGGAATTGTGGCCATTTGCATCATTCTACAAGATGAAATTTGTAGCTCGGTGGAATACAAATGTTCAGGCTATGGCTTCTTTATGCCTTTTTCAAAACCCACTTAGTATAGATACTTAAGAAATAATTGATAGAAAAAGAGTTTTTAACACTATTTATGCACGATTGGTGGTTATACGTCGGGCGTGATAATTTGTACGACGTATTACAGCCCGAATGTATAGATAGTGTTAAAATACAGTTTGCTATAAATTATTTCGATTCTAATATGCCCTTAATTTAAAACAGTAGATAAAATATAGTAGCGCTCTTTCTTGGTCGCAACAAAACTTTGATGTCACTTCACGTTAACGTAACGTCATTCTAGCGTAAGCGTGATTTAACACAGAGACAAGCGTATAAGAATTGACGATATCAACAAATGTATAATTGAAAAAAGCCGTACAATACCTTTACCACCTTGACATGCGAACTCTTCATCGTCATCTCCAACTGCTCTGTAGTTTGGTGACGATTTTATTTCTGTCTGTATTTGCTGGTTTTCATTCAGCGGTGTTCCTAAATAAAGTATGACAGACTTTATAATATGTCATGCTATTGATCACACGTTTGCCAGAGTTCTATTTGTTACCTGCCCGCCATTATATAACTTAAGTAATTTTGCACAACATCAAGCAAACAAACCAAAATATCAGCAGTAGATATATGTCGTCACTGAGTGTTGTGACGCGACTGCACTTTAAAATATAGACTTTTCCTGACGATAGGGTTGTGATGTTACGTTAGTAAATGTATTATGTATTTATTGATTTATGTTTTTATTGATGGTTTCTTTTCGTTTTTCCTTGCATATAATCATCTCGCAAAACTTTACTTTTACAGAAAATGAGTTCGATCAGCATACATTGATAAAGTTACATTTCGGCGATGTACAAGTATAGTGGCCATTCAAGTGGAATAATAAAATCTGCAATTGCATTTTGTACAGACGAAGAGAAGAGAGCATTGAAAGTTGCCTCAGCTCAGTTTCTTATCAAAAATATGTATATTATAAGATAATTTGAGAACGAAAACAAATACTATTAAAATTAAAATAATGAAAAAGGAAAACACTGAACGACAAGCTTCATGACGGGTTACAAACCTGTTTTGCCTAAATGTATCCGAAAACCTTCTTTACCTGCTGTGCTATCCGGACATCTTGCAAATACTATCAACTAACTTGATTAATAATAATGGTTGCATACAGGTGAATGACAAAGTCAGTCCGAATATTTAACTACCTAGACTAGAGGTAAGATGTGAAAGAAACAGTGGGGTATCACTTGGAGAGCATACACAAATTGAAATGCAATTATTTGATATACCACTAAATGTTTGACATTTTAGGTATATAAGAGCTGTGTAATAATGAAACGCAGATAGTATTAGTCAAACCTCTCTGATTTTGGTCCTGACAGAATGACGGTGTTTGTGTCCCAGAAAGTAAAATAAAACTGCAGTAGCAACAACAATTCATTGGGTAGATTGTTGATAATGTTCAGACATTTTTTAGCCTTATTCTTTATTAACATATTTAAAGTTATTTTCAATTAGCATTAATTTATTTGTATCATTCACGAAAATATCATATGAAGTATTTGTTGACACATTGTTTCTATTCCTCGCCAGTAAAATTATTCTACAAGAGATCATATTAAATATTAATTTGAACTAACAAGTAAGTAGCCTGTTTAAAGCTTTTTTAAAAAAAAATACCTCGACAGAATGGATGAATTTGTATTCGACGCATATAATCCGTAATGGGTTAGTGCCCAGTTTTATGTAAAAATAGACAATATTTTATACCTGAAATTTCCACTCTTTCAAAGAAAGTTTTTATTATAACATACATTTCAGTTTCTGTAATGAGTACAAGGTTTCCAGACACATTCCCAGTTTGTATTTTGATTAAGTTAAACTTTAACTACAAAATGAATACAAGAACCAATATTGATGAAAACACCCTCGTCTGATATGTTACTCGTCCGAGAGCCGGAAACGAAAAGACAAAGGATAATGTTAACTGTGCTTACTACAAATATACATTCGTCCACAAAATGTTTCGACATTAAAGATTTCGTACGCATTCGCACCTCTTTGAACTTGATCAAGTGTACACAAATATTTACAAAAACAAGAGGGCCAAGATTGCCCTAGGTCGCTCACCTGAGAAACACACCATAACAGTGTAAAAATGTTTGGCCTAGTGATTTCATTGAAACAAATGTTTTCATTAAGATTGGACCAAAAATATGGCCTCTCGAGTGTAAACAAGCATTTTCTTTGATGTGACCTAGTGACCTAGTTTTTGACCCCACATGACTCCGATTAGAACTCTTCCAAGATTTCATTAATACAAACATTCGACAAAGTTTCGGGAAGATGGAAGCAAAAAAGTAGCCTCTAGAGTGTAAACAAGCTTTTCCTTTGATTTTTAAACCCATGTGACCCAAAGTCAAAATTATTTAAGACTTCATGATAACAAACATTCTGATCAAGTTTTTAGAAGAAAGAATCAAACATGTGCCGCCATAAGTGTAAACAAGGGTTTTCTTTAATTTGACTTGGTGACCTAGTTTTTTACCCTACATGAGCCAGATAATAAACTCTTCCTAGTTTTTATAGAGATAAGCATTCTGACTAAGTTTCATGCACATCAAATGAAAAATGTATCATTCTGATCAAATTTCACAAATATCCAGTCAAAAATGCAACCCCTATTGCACACACACAGTTTTTCTTTGATTTGACCAGGTGACCTAGTCTTTTTACCCCAGATGACCCATGTTCAAACTTGATCTAGACTTTATCAAGACAAACAACCTGAAAAATTCTCATAAATTTCAAACTTAAAATATGGTCTCTAGAGTGTTAACAAAATTTTCCTTTGATCTGGCCTAGTGACCTATTTTTTGAACCCACATAATCCACATAACCCAGATTCAAACCTGGCCAAGATAAGATTCTGACTAAGTTTCATGTTGATGGGTCATAATTGTGGCCTCTAGAGTGTTAACAAACTTTTTCCTTGATTTGACCAGGTGACCTTGTTTTTGCCCATACGACCCAGATTCGAACTTGACCTATAAATCATCAAGACAATCATTCTGACCAATTCTCATGAGGTTTAAACTTAAACTGTGGGCTCTAGAGTGTTAATAAGACTTTCCTTTGATCTGGCCTGGTGACCTCGTTTTTAAGCCAACATGACCCAGATTCAAACTAGGGCTAAAGAGCTTCAAGAGAAACATTCTGACCATGTTTCATGAAGATAGTCATAAATGTGGCCTCTAGCGTGTCAACAAGCTTTTCCTTTGGTTTGCCCGGGTGACCTAGTTTTTGACCTCACATGAACCAGATTCAAACTTGACCTATAGGTCATCAAGACAAACATCCTGACCAAGTTTCATAAAGATTGGTCATAACTTTGGTCTCTAGAGTGTTAACAAGCTTTTCCTTTGATTTGACTTGGTGACCTAGTTTTACACTTCACATTACCCAAATTCAAATTAGACCTAGAGGTCATCAAGACAAACATTCTGACCAACTCTCATGAGTTTCAAACCTAAACTGTGGACTCTAGATTGTTAACAAGATTGGTCTGGCCTACTGACCTAGTTTTTGACCCCATATGACCCAGTTTGAAACTTGACCTAGAGATAATCAAGGTAAACATTCTGACCAAGTTTCATAAAGATTAGGTTACAACTGTGACCTCTAGAGTGTTAAAAGGCAAATGTTGACGCACGCCGGACGACGCACGTCGCAGGACACAATGACCGGTCCTAATAACTCACCTTGAGCATTTCTTGCTCAGATGAGCTAAAAATTAAATGGTATTACATGTTAATCGAAAATATCAATCACCAACCATTTATATTGGTATGGGAGAGTCACTGAAATTATACTGGACAGGCTGAGGCTTTAGTGCTCATTGTTTGACACCACCATGTGAACATTTTTCATTACGTCAACACCACCTCCATTGGCGTGTTGTTGCAACGTAATAATCAATTAATCCTTTTATCATTGGACAAACTGATCAATTTGTTCATCTTTTACCGTTGTAACGACTTAAAAAAATATTTGCTATTCTTATCCGTCTCGGCAACCGATATCCGAATAAAGCTTACCCGAATATGAGTTGCCTGGGTGGTAGTCACGCTTCATTTAGCACAGACAAATTACCACCTTAATACCCTTATCTGTTATGCATATTTCATAAATTTATTCATTACAATATTCTTCTTTAATCAAATTTTACAAATGCATTCATGGGGCATTTTTAAAGTCCTTGAGTGTATCGTTATTGTTATTTGTAGTATATTGAACACAATTCATACCACGTTTTTATATATATTTTGTGTTAAAATTATTATGCTTTTGAATAAGAACATCAATTATATCCTTCTCTTTGTTATAAAATTACTGAAGAACATTAAAAGTCTTATAAACATTTTCAGTTATTACAAGTACCCATAAACAGTAGGAAAATATGCACATTTGAGTGTTTAATGCAATATGTATCAATTTTCCATTTTGGCGGCCATTTTGACAGCCATTTTGGACTTTTTCAAATGTTTTTCTTCTATATAATATATATTTAATGTTTATCTTGGTACCTCTAACAACAAAAATAATATATACATTAATAATCCAGTCCAAAACTCTACTGTCTACAAGTCTAATTTAGGAGATAAGTCAATTTTGCCTTTTTAGCGGCCATCTTGAATATTTCAAAATGCACAATGATAACAGAGTTGCATCATTCAGTTTCTATGAAGGTACACGTTGTAGAATCTTTTTATGCAAAAATGGTTTATGCATACTGTAATTTGAGGTTAGGCAGCAAATTGGCATTTGGCATACTGACTATATAAATGTGGGCATGATGAGAATTTTAAGTTTGAAGCAAATACATCAAGTATTTGCAGACATAAATAGAATCAAAACGTTAACAAAGGAAGGGACATGGAAGGCCGCTGACACAGACGCCAGGTCGAGTAGGATAGCTCTCCATATAGTTTGTGTAGTCAAGCTAAAAGGTAGTCATTTTTGCCGTGAAGTAAATGAGTAGCTGTACAAACATTATGACGATGATTTGCTGTTATTTCTATAAATATAAAAGAAATAAGTAAATAAAATGTTTTTACACATCCCATTTCCATCAATCTTTCCAACAATATACATTAAAGATAACTTGACTTTCAAAAGCAGCTAGGACAGAAAGAAAAGCTTACTCATGATAACTCAAATTTTGTCTTATTTCAATCCTTGATAATTCAAACAGACACAGAATAAAGTTAGCGCAAAAATTTATATCCCTACATTTTATGCAATTAGTTAACCCATGATATCAACACAAACGGAATATGCAGTTTAATTATTTCCTCCCCACTTCCTCAAAAAGTTAAAGCTATTGTGCATGTTTTGTATACACATGTGAGATATCATCATAAATCGGCCTTGTGAAACTGTGCTTTTCATAGACATGAAGAACAAACATCTGAATGAATGCATGAATAATGTCTAAATAATGGAGTTATTACATGTGGCCATGTCCTGATATTGGTTCCCAACCAGTAAGTTTGTGTAATACTTTTTTCATATTTTTCTTAATGTAATTCCATGTAAAACATAGAACTCTGTCGTGGCGTAAAAGCTTCAAATGGTTACTGCTTGAACATACTATGCAGGGAACTACTAGTCAATGCTTCAAGTATAATATCTTACCAGATTTTGACTTATTGTTATTGAGAAATTTTCTTGCTGTTATTCTATGCAAAACACTTACCCCTGCTGTGGTCAAAAACTTTATTTCCCAATCAGGCTTTAACAAACTTGACAGGAAACAACTAGCAAGTTCTTCATGTAAGATGTCTTACCTCTAAGCCTCATATCCTTACGCAGATAAAATAAAATCTACTAACTAAAACATGCAGCTCCATAATGCATAAATCAAATCTATTTTTCTCCTTACCTTGAGAATATGGTGCACTTGAAGGATATATCTTAGATGTTGGCAGCATTATGTAACGTACTACACTTCTCATATTACCTGAAAAGAAAAACAGAGGATTTGACGCCGTTTCTAAAATAAATAACATAAAAATTGATGTCCTTGATTGAAAAAATACACAATATACTGAATTCTTTGATGAGGACATTAATCAAAAAGGTGATACTGCTTTCTTTATACAGATAGTATAGATGGTATATTTTAATCCCATTGCTGCACCTAAAAGTAAATAACAGGTATATTTCAAGCAATGTTTCAAATGTGTGTTTGTTTTGTCTTTTTACCTATAGACGTAATTTCAACTGTCACACCAAACATAACTGTTGGAACTAGATGCCCACAGGCAACATGTCGAGCCTGCCTTTGACCCTTAACTGTGACCTTGACCTTTGAAATAGGAACCTGGGGTTTGCACATGACACTCCGTCTCACTGAGTTAAACATTCATGCTAAATATAAACAATTCCTCATGCATGTCAAAGTTATGGGCCGAACAAGATCTGACATGACCTTTGACCTCCAACTGTGACCTTGACCTTTTGAGATATGTTTGCGCATGACACTCCGTCTTACTGAGGTAAATATTCATGCCAAATATAACAAGATTGCTCCTTGCATGTCAAAATTATGGTCCGGACAAGTAAATCCGGACGGACGCACGGACGAACGCACGCACATACACAGAACAACCATTTGGAAAACTATGTCTTTGCTTCCGCATGCGGGCTCGACATAAACCTGAGTAAAATATATTGAACAAAAGTCCCAAACAGACTGTATTTGTTTTGTAAAACCGTAACATTTATTGTGTCATTATTAGAAGAACAAGTGAATAAAGTATTGCCATGAAATACAAAGTCCCCTACTGGACGGCAACTAATTTTCTCTACTGCAGTAAAACATAATGAACTGATATCTGTCAATAATGTATAAACAATATTGTACTATATATACAATATGTTATCACTTGGATTAAAATTTGTATGTATAAAAACATATAGTTTGGCCGATTATCAAAAAAGGTATCATAAAAGTTATTTATAGTAAAAACAACAACAACAAAAAAACAAGAGTGCCAGAATGTCACAATATACGCCCGTCATAGCAAATCTTTACACTAGCACCTGTATTTGTAAATGGAATTTTAATAATTGTTGTAATTCTTTTGTTTTTCTGAATCCACAAAAAGCTCCTTACCAGGTACCTTAAACTACACCTAAAATGTGAAAGTAACATCTATGTCGTACCACAGAGAAGTGGACTTGGTTTTTTTTTACGGTCAATTATAAAAAAGTTACAATATAAGTTATTTAGAGTAACAACTAAGGGAAGTTAATCTTTAAAACAAAATCCGAAAAAAATATCTAAGTCCAAACAAAAATTACCTGAGGTAGAGATAGGTCAAAATACACCTCAAAATTGGATGTAACATGCATGTTGTACTACAGAAAAGTGGTCTCGATTTTTCCCTATGACTAGTACTGAAAAACTTACAATATAAGCTATTTATAGTAACAACAAAGGGAAGTAATTCTAAAGAAGGGACCTGCGCATCACACTCTGTCTCATGATGGTGTACAATTGTGCCAAGTTACATCAAAATCCCTTCATGCATGAAGAAGAAATGCTCCGAACAAAGTCATTCTTGAATATTACATTTGACCTCTAAGGGTGACCTTGACCTTAGACCTAGGGACCTGAATGGTTCTTGTGCACAACAATTCGTCTTAATGTAGTGAACGTTTATGCCAAGTTACATCAAAATCCCTCCATGAATTAAGAAGACATTTTCCAGACAAAGTCATTCTTGTATCTAACTTTTGGCCTCTATGTGTGACCTTGACCTTTGACCTTGAGACCAGGTACTTGCGCACGACACTCCGTCTCATAGTGGTGAACATTCATGCCAAGTAATATTTAAATCCTGTTTTGCGAGACAAAGTTAAACACCGGACAGGAAAAATGTCCCATTGCCCTTTGATCTCCAATTGTGACCTTGCTTTGAGCTAGAGTTCTGGGTTTATGCATGACACATCATCTCATCATGGGGAACATTTATGATAAGTAATATTTAAATCCCTTGATGAATGACAGAGTTCTGGACCGGACAGGAAAAAAGCCCTGTTGAACTTTGACCTCCAATTGTGACCTTGGCCTTTGAGCCAGTGGTCTGGGATTTCCGTATGACACGTCGTCTTATCATGGGGAACATTTGTGCCAAGTGATATTAAAATCCCTTAATGAATGATAGAGTTATGGACCGGACACGAAACAGACCTTGTTCATGCCATGTTAACATCTGACTGCCAAGTGTGACCTTGACCTTTGAGCTAGGGGTCTGAAAGTCGTGCATGACACATCATCTTATTATGAGGTACAAATAATATTAAAGTCCCTTCATGGATGACAGAGTTATGGACCACACAGGAAAAAAGCCCTGTTGACCTTTGACCTCCAATTGTGACCTTGACCTTAAAGGTAAGGGTCCGGGGTTTGCGCATGACACGTCGTCTCATCATGGGGCACATTTGTACCGAGTAATCTTAAAATCCCTTCAAGGACTGGACACGAAATTGCGGAAGGACCGAAGGACAGAATGACGGAAGGACGGACGGAAAAGCGCATTCCTATAGTCCCCGAAACTGGTTTTCAACCAGTAGGGGACTAAAAACCTATTCCACGACCTTTTTATTACTGGCCATGACTTGGACATTCATTGCAAAAGATCTTGCATACTTTTTGCAAGATCTAATTGAAATTTTGAAATCGGACCGGTACAGCAAGACAATATATCAAAACAAACCAGAAATATCGGTAAAACCAATGGATGCTCCCCGGAATCTGCATATTAAAAGAACAAATGTTGGATTTATTGACTTATATATATATATAGTAACATATAGTTTACTGATTGTGAATGATGAAAGGACAATATCTCACTGAAAACTCATTCCAACGGATAACGAGGAAAGTATGCGCATCTCTTTTTCAGAGTGAAGCGTCCTATGAATTTTCGTTGAATTCCAGGCAGTTGTTGCTGAGAAATACTCCTGCCTATGATGGCGCTACAATTTACTAATGTTCAATAATCAAAGGACAATTCAGTGAAAAATCATCTAACCGAAACATGAAGATAATACGCACATTTCCTCTGGGTAGTAAAGCTTCCCATAAAATATGGCTAAATTCCTAGCAGTGGTTGCTGAAAATACTCCAGACAAGAAGTCCACAATAGTATACTATTGGGCAATAACTTAGTACAAAATCATCCAACCAAAATATGAAGAAAATATGCATATCTCCTTTTCATGAGGAACCTTCTTCTGAAGTATGGCTAAATTTCAACCAGAGGTAGCTGAGAAGTACTCTGGACAAGAATAGTACTATAGTACACTATTGTTGAAAAATCAAAGAGCAATACCTGGGTGAAAAATCATCCACTAAAACACAAAGATAATATGCGCATCTCCTTATAAGAATGAAATTTCACTAAATTCCAACAAGTGGTTGCTGAGAAATACTCCGGAAAAGAATTGTTCTATAACGCAATAACTCGTTGAAAAAATCATCCCACCAGGACATGAAGATAATATGTGCATTTTTGATAGCGAAGCTTCCTATGAAGATAAATTCTAACCAGTGGTTCAGAGAAATACTTCGGACAAAAATAGTACTATCAAGTCTATCATATACTATTGTTGAATAATCAAAGAGCAATAGCTCAACGAAAAATTATCCTACTGCAACACGAAGATAATACGCACATCTCCTCTTGAAAGTGAAGCTTCCTATGAAGTATGGCTAAATTCCAACCAGTGGTTGCTGAAAAATACTCTGGACAAGAACTGTGCTGTAGTAAACAACTCTCGACAAAGGGCAATAACTCGGTGAAAAATCATCCAACCAGAAAACCAAGACAGTATGCGCATCTCTTCTTGATAGTAAAGCTTCCTATGATGTGTCACTAAATTTCAATCAGTAGTATATTATTGTTAAACAACCGAAGGGCAATAACTTAGTGAAAAATCATTCAACCAGAACACGAAGATAATTCGCTAATCTCCTCTTGAAAGTAAAGCTTCCGATGAAGTATGGCTAAATTCAAACCAGCGGTTGCTGAGAAATACTCTGGACAAGAATTGTATTATATTATACTACTGTTGAATAATCAAAGTGCAATAACTCTATTAAAAATCACCCGACCGGAACACGAAGAAAATATGCGCATCTCCTCTTGTTAGTGAAGTTTCCGTTGAAGTATCGCTTAATTCCTATAAGTGGTGACTGAGAATTTGTGAGTATAACAAGAGAGCCATGATGACCCTATATCGCTCACCTGAGTTAAGTTGCTTGTTGAACAAATTTCTTTGCGAATGCTTCAAAAACAAAAAACTAGGTGAGTAGGTCATGGTACAAATTATTCAAGAAAATTAATGAAATATGTTACAAAATTGTACAGGTTGCTGTAGCTTCAAAAACAAGAAAGTAGGTAAGTAGGTCAGGGTTAAGAATATTAAAGTCGAGTATTGAAATCTTTATCAAAGGTTGTATATGTGGTCAAAAATTTCTTTGCTGTAACTTCAAAAACAAGATAATAGGTCAGTAGGTCACGATTAAGACTATTCAAGATGAGTATTGAAATCAGTATCAAAAGCGATAAACATGGTCCAAATTTCTATGCCGTACCTTCGAAAAACAATAAAGTATGTCAGTGGGTCACGAATAGGATTATTCAAGATAAGTATTGAAATCTGTATCCAAAAATATACTTGTGGTCCAAATGCCTTTGCTATAACTTTAAAAACAAAAAGGTAGGTCAGGTTATGATTAAAAATATTGAAATCTGTATCAAACATTAAACTCGTGGTATCAATTCTTAAAAAATAAGTCTTTGTAAAACAAGCTTTTCCTTGGATTTGAGGGTGACCTAGTTTTTGACCCCACATAGTTTTTGACCCCACATGACCCAGTTTCGAAATTGGTAATTCTAGAATCCATGGTGGAATATAACCGGTTTTCGAAAGGAAGCCAGATCTTATTGTGACTTAGTTGTTTGTAAGTGTGATTAAAATCGAATGTAAAATGTCACTTCTATCGTGTTGACAAGATTAAAATGAACAAATGTTTTGCTCTTTCGGGGTCAGTCAGGGGCATTAACTAAGGAACCTATGATTGGATGTGACGGATACATCATACATCATGGAATCCAAGAACTATTGCTCCTAAGATTATTTTGTATCAAATCAAACAATAAATGAAGTCTCTTTATGGCTGCAAAAGACAAAATAGTAAATTTTGTTTCTTTAAGGGGCCATAATTCTGGAACCCATGATGGGATCTGGCCAGTTTTCAAAAGAAACCGAGGTGTTATGCCAAATACAAGTTGTGTGCAAGCTTGATTAACATTTATTGCAAATGTGGTCTCTATCGTGTTCACGAGCCAAAGAAGCAAATTTTGCCTTTTAATGGGTCATAACTCTTGAACCCATGATGGGATCTGGCCAGTTTTCTACAGGAACCGAGATATTATGCCAATACAAGTTGTGAGTACTGTAAGTTTGATTAAAATTGGTTGCAAGATGTGGTTTCTATCGTGTTTCTATAGCAATAAGCACCCTTATATAAACATACTATTCCATGATACGTGAAGTATTGTAGGAATTTTAAAAAAATGCAACCTATCTGTAGAACAATATGTCAAATATCTTTTGAAATGATCCATTTCATTCAAAGTAGCAAAAGGCTGACAAGCTAAACAAACTTCAAGTGAAACATTAACAAGGAAATACTATTCTCTTGCTATCAGTAACTTTGATACATAATTCTTTAGCAATTATGAATGATTTTATTGCTTGTATCATAATGTATATCTACGTTTCAGTTCAAATGTGTTGTATGTTGTTTATATATAAAAAAGATTATTAAATTCTGCAGTCTCATTGGTAAAAACCTCATTTTGTTATAGTCCGTCAAAATTATTGTTACAGGTTATTTCGTTGGCTTATTAAGTTGATGTATTAGTTACTAATATGCTTAAAAAGGGTATAGTTTCTTGTTTAACGTAGCTGGTCCCCACCTGGAATGGATGGAACAACTTATTTCAAGCCGAGTCCACGGCAGGTGTCATATTTACCCCCCAAGCATCCAGTCTAGGCCTATACTGCTGGAAACAGTACCAATTTAAGTAAATTACCCAGCAATGAACACTAGTCGGGATATTAGCGGCGACCGAAATTCAAATCCGGACCGCTGGCGTTGTAGTTCAGCTTGCTAAGCACTGCGCCACTGACTTCCTCCCTTAATTGCCTGCCGGCCAGTAATTCACTGATTCAAACCACGGACTTTAAACTGCTAGTCATAAATTCCAACATTTTAGTTCACTTCTAACTACATACTGTTCTACATATTAACCTAATTTTATAACTCTGTCAACAGCGAACTTTAATTCTTATGTTGTTATGGGTTAATCTGTAGAACAATATGTAGTTAAGCACACTGGTCATAGCTTTCGTACATGCGGTGGTTCCAACGCAGTGACGATGGAGGATTCGTCGCAGAAGCAGCAGATAAATATATCCGGGTGAATCTAATCGGTATGTTTTCTAATGAGTTTTACTTACTTTTTTCAAGTATAGCTGGAAACAACAAGTGAGACATGAGCCCTCACATGTACTCTTCCTGTCACAAACACTTGTTTGGTGCAATTTCTTGCCATTAATGTAAACACTTCTGTACAGTTTGATGAGGGACAACTGACTTTGTAAAATTTCGATTATAGTTGTAGATTTTTTTGTATAAAATGGCCCCCGATTATGTTTGCATAATAGCGTAAGTATGACAGTATCAAACAACAACCATTTCCTCGCAATCGGTGAATTGTCATTGCAGGCATATGAAATAATCGACCAAAACTGAGTCCAACGCAGGGGCGGTGGATACAAGTGCAACGAATTACGGTGTGTCCGATTCTGTTAGTGACCGTTTTGGACATTTTACTAAACCAGAACTGCACTTTTCATTGGGGTACGACCATTACATCACTTTGACACAAAACAGAAATTGAAAATGGATGCTTAGTAAAAACGTGCTATTGATTTTTACTTTCGTTTTCTGACTGTTGAAAGTATCTTATATATTTTGAACCATGTTACATAATCTACTGCTAAGAAGTAACACCATGTTCTTATCATAATAATTGCATATAAAATGTGCTGCATTTTATATGTTTATAGTATGAACGCATAATAAATACTTATTATTCACCCCCCCCCCCCCCCCCCCCCCACTCACGAAAAAAGAAAATATATATACACAAAATTTCAATGAGCTATATTTGATTAACGTCTCACCCGATTCGATTTTTACATCATGTACAAAAAAATACGTAGACATATATCATATTAGATATCACAACAATGTGGTATATTAAGCTGCTGCTGCGTTTGATGAGTTTAGGATTATTATAACTGGGTCAACTTATCTTTACTTCTACAATATTGTAATCGACGTCGGGTCTTATTTTCAAGGACGATTATTATTATATTTGTATTTGCCCAGGCTTAAGATACAGGATGACAGGGCTATTAAATAGTATAGAGATGGTACGGTAGTGATTTTTATACAGGCCGAATGCGAAACTACCTAGAGAATATTCACATATAAAAGACAGATGTCTATTTCTATACTTTTAATATTGTGTTAACTCAATAAAATACAACAATGCTTTAATTTAATGAGACTTATTACGTAATGTCACCCTTGGTATGAGCTTCCACAATGTTCCACAGTGTTACTATGTTTGATATAGGGGAAGTACGTATTTCTATTAAGAAAATGTAAGCTTTTAGCGGATTTCGAGTTTTTAGAAGCGATCTCGTTTTGGCGGATTTTATAACCAGGGTTTACACATACCAAATGTAAATAAATATACTGGCGGATAATTTAACTGTTCTTTAGCGGCAGTCTTGTTTTAGCGGCTTAGAGCTTTGGCGGATGCTGGCGGATGGCGGATCTTTGACCTACAACGTGACCTAATGTCCATGTCTGACGGATGGAAAGCTGACGACTGACGTCTGTGCTCGTATTTATAAGCTTTCAGGCGTTGGAATACACAACTGAAATTGTCCCGCCGTAAAACTTTCAAATGCACTCTTGTCCAATCAGCAACGATAGCGGAAACGATCGACCAATCAAAACGCTAAACTTAGAACTGTCATGGCTCTTACGCCTTCAGAAAAGATAGATCCGCTTAGGATTCCGCTAAAATAAGATTGTTCTGCATTTATACAATTAATGCACGATTGATTTACAGTCCGATATTGAGCAGACGATACAGTATCTTAACACACTTAGGGTAGTTTTGTTGCCTTACGGTAGTTTTGCCTGGAAACGGCACTTGCTTCCGCTAAATTTCTCCGATAAATGTAAACACCAGCGAATTGTGTATTTTCTATAAAATGATACACCAAAATGGGTAGTTGCAGTAAAAGTACTGATATAGATTTACATCTTATCTGTTTATTGTGGTAAATGTTTCATCTGTTTATTATTTATTCGTGATTATAATGTAATTATGCGACCCGAATGTGTTTGACAGCTGTACTGCACAAAGTTCAAGACAATTTAAATGCACTGCTAACTGAAATCACTGAGTGCTGGTACCATTTGTAAATGAATTAGAATGTGTACCATGCCTATTCTGCAGATTTCATGTCAGGAAAGTTTCGTTTACACAAGTTCTGAATTTGAGGTCCAGTGATTCTATTACAATATGCTTTTCTTTTCAGAATTATACAACAGGATTTCAAACTGTCAAGAAAAAAAGTCAAGCTTTTTTGTTTGAATATTGTAAACGAAACAAAGAAACAGAACAAAAGAAATCAGGAAACCATGACACCTTTAAAGGCTAGAACTTCAGTTACCTTTAAAAAGGTCACAATGCTTATCAAACATCAGAAACCTTGGGCTTTGATTTATTTTTGAGATAGTACATCATATTTTCCTTTCTTCTATCGAAATGTTTTAACACTCACACTGAATATGGGATATACTCTATTTTATACAATCGCAAAAAGTACAATAAAATATCACTTTCAGTAAATATGTAGTTAATTAGATAAAGATTCATAAAAGCCAGGAAAGGAAACAGAAACAGGGAAGCAATTGACAATAGTTTTGACTATTGACTGGCAAACCTTTCAGTAAGTGTTTTATTACATGACATCAAGTATTAATTTCATCAGTAATCCAGAACAACAGGTAAGATGCTTATTTGCGTAAATACCCAATTAAAATGGTAAAATACCAAGTAAAATGTTCGCATCAAAACTTATATGTAGAACCAACATTCCAATGAATGCGTATCACATTGCATGTCCCCGCAGGATTTAACAGTTGTCGTTCTCAGTGCCGGACCACGACGCCGTCCGAATATATCAAAATGTATTATATGAATAATAAACTAAAAATAGGCTTCTCCGTGCTCTGTGAGAGGAAATTTATCAAAATCAGATTATAAACGTATACGGTCTGACATATATTTACATCATCATATACGTATACGGTCTGACCTCTGGTATGATCTGGTTTTCAAAGCAATAATAAACCCTTTTTCCTAACTATTTTCATAGTAGTAAGTCGGCGTCGGTTTAGAAATAGGATGTGAAAACAATTCTGACTGACATTATATCGAATTACTATATGTATATCATCTGCAGTAAATAAGAATATTGACAAGAAATTTTAGCAATCCAGCAATCGTTTAATAAAAAAAGATTTTAAGCAAATGGACAAGTAAATAGCCGTGGTTGCTCAGAAACTATGCAAAATCCTTCAGTTTCATCCGTGATGAAAGCATAAAAAGGGCAATTAGCTCCCACATGCTAAAATGCATGGATACTAATTTAAAGCAAAAGAGGGGGTTATAGAATACCAAATTCAGTTTTAAAACTAAAATAATGGGGAAATATCAAACTCACTCTGAAAACTTATGTTACTCTCTACAAAATAGTATTTAAAGTTTTGACTTATTAGCCCTGTAAGTTTATGATGAAAACAGACCGGCCATATACATGTAGCACAAGTATGGATCGGTGATTTATATAAGAAATCTTGAGTTATTAGTCAGTATGATGTAATGGTCGTTACTAAACAAAATCCCCGAAAAGTGCAGTTTATGCAAGTTTAAAGCCCAGAACGGACATTAAAGGAATCGGACACACCTTAATGCGTTGGAACTGTATCCACCGCTTACTGCGTTGGAATCATTTTTGTTCAATTATTTCATATACCTGCATTGCCTATTCACAGAATACGAGGGAATGAATGATGTTTGATAGTGTCATACTAACGCTTTAATTCAAATATAATCAGGGGCCATTTTGTAAAAAAATACAATTTTGATCGAAATGCTACAAAATCAGCAGTCCCTCATCAAACTGTACAGAAGTGTTTACATTAATGGCAAGGACTTACACTGAACAAGTGTTTGTGTCTGGTAGAGTATATATTTATGTGGGCTCCTGTATCACTTGTTGTTTCCAGCCAAATGTGAACAAATAAAGATAAACTCATTAGAAAACTTACCGGTGACAGCGGAAAAACATCTACCCGTCCATATTTATCTACCACTTCTGCGAGGAATCCTCCACCGCCGCGGCGTTGGAACCACCGCTTCTGCGAAAGCTATGGCCAGTGTAACAAGAGTGAAACTGAGAATTCATAATGAGAAGTAAGCGAGAGAAACATAAAAATCTACGATATGGTGTGGGACGGAGTTGGACACAGCGTGCTGGATGAAGGATACTAAAAAACCATATAAGATATCAGTAAGTGTAAGAAATGTAAAAATATGAATTCGGGGGAGGTGGGGAGGGGTAGGGGGGAGGGGGCGTTAGACGGAATGCAATACACATTAGCAATGAGTTAGTGTGAGAAAAGGAAAAAAAGGTATATATAAAATGTAGGGGAAGGCGGTGTTACCCTAAACTTGGTGTAGCCCCAATACTACAATCATAGAGAATAACCAGTTACTGTCTTTTGAGAAGGGGTTTCTCAGACTGGGCTACTTCCGGACCATATCTAGCCGGGTCTAAGGAATCCCTTTTTTTAAAATATAGTAACCTGTTATTCTATTTATCATGCCATTATTAACCGCTTATATTTTTTGTTAAATAGGAGCGCAAATGACTGGGGCTCTTACAATCTGATGTCCTTGGACTTTATCATAGGTTTACACAGTGTAAAAATAGAAAACAAAACTGCTTTCTCAGACAGGCTTTATCAGGCAGTTGCTATTGTAATGGCATTATAAAATACTATGTGATGTTTTGATGATAACAAGGGCAGAAGTTAGGAAGATGTAATGAAACTGAGAAGCTTGCCATAAAACTAAAACCTGCATTATTACAATATTTGACCCCAGTGACCTTTGAGATACCTGACCCTAAACCTTTACATATTTGCCACTTACCAAGAC
The DNA here is from genome assembly GCF_021730395.1 of Mercenaria mercenaria. Taxonomy (NCBI): domain Eukaryota; kingdom Metazoa; phylum Mollusca; class Bivalvia; order Venerida; family Veneridae; genus Mercenaria; species Mercenaria mercenaria. The sequence continues at coordinate 70,335 of NW_026462559.1, forward strand.
TAATCATTTGCGAAATAGTTTATAATGTTTTAACACTATTTATACAGGATGGACGGTTATACGCCTGGCGTTATAATTTAACGAGGGCGCAGCTATAGTGAAATTATTTCGTACGACATTTAACCGCCGGGGTGTATAAATAGTGATTAAACACGTTTGTACTATAAATTATTTCGATTCATATATGTTTTCTGTTGTTAACGTTTGATCAAATACGATAGAACTGTTTCTTCTCCCATGTATGGCGCCAGATTGTAGGTCGTCACTCCTTTATTTATACACACCAGGAACGGAAATGGTAATACGCCTTGCGGAATAGTTCCATTAGAGCGCAAATGATGTAATTACAAACATGTAATATCATTGTAATGATTTAAGCATTGCTAGTCATATTAGAATATTTTATCTTTGATGATAACAGGACAACAGATAAGAAGATTAAGTGGAATTGATAAGATTGACATAACACTTTGGCCAGAGCGAGTACAATACCCTCTAAATTCTTCAAATAATTGAGCTAAAACACATGCCATTCCTGTAATTGTTCTCAACCACGCTCAAAGTTTAAATAAATTCGTTTTAAATAATATGAAACACTTCTTGTAAAATCCACTTTATGTCGAAACTGCAGTTTACAAGAATTCTATTCAAGGCATGCTTCAAACAATGGAAAATAACAAAGGGGAAAAATAAATATCTGAAACACACACATTTCTTGATTTGTGCATACATCCCCTAAGAGTTATTAATATATATATATATATATATATATATATATATTTGTAGATGAGAAAGTAAGGAAGTATTACCGAAGCATTCGGTTAGGACGTAATGTAACTGATCACGTTGACGAGACTTTGCTGTCTTGAGCTCTTTCACTTCCTGGAAATACACAAGAATTATATCATTTACTACCCGTCACTAGACTTGTTATTGAACGTTCAATATGAAACAATATATGGAACAGAAAATCATCGGTCTTTCAGTCTACAGACTAAAGGCTGATAATAATATCCTTGGGAAGTAATAAGGTGTTTATTCAGTCGTTATATCATATTTATATTAATTTATCACTTGTTTAGCGTTCATCATTTAACTATAACTTCCGTGTTACTCATGCTTTCACTATCATTTGCTTAGCAGTTCGTGCTAAAACTACCATTTGCGGGAAGTTCATTGTATAACTACCACTTGTTTGGTGTTCAAGCTACAACTACCACTTGCTTAGTCTTCGTGCTATACCTATCACCTGCCCAGTGTATTCTATGATTATCACTTACTTTGTATTTATACTAATACCAATCACTTGCTTGTTGCTCAAGCTACAACTATCACTTGCTTGGTCTTCATGCTATACCTATCACTTGCCCAATTTATGCTGTAATTATCACTTGCTTGATATTTATACTAATATAAATGATTTCTTGTTGCTCATGCTACAACTAACACTTGCTTGGTCTTCATGCTATACCTATCACTTGCCCGATTTATTCTGTAATTATCACTTGCTTGATATTTATACTAATATAAATGATTTCTTGTTGCTCATGCTACAACTAACACTTGCTTGGTATTCATGCTATACCTATCACCTACCCGATTTATGCTGTAATTATCACTTGCTTGGTATTTATACTAATATCAATGACTTGCTTGTTACTCATGCTACAACTAACACTTGCTTGCTCTTCATGCTATACCTATCACTTGCCCGATTTATGCTGTAATTATCACTTGCTTGGTATTTATACTAATATCAATGACTTGATTGTTGCTCATGCAACAACTATCACTTGCTTGGTATTCATACTATTATAACTATCACTTGATTGGTATTTATACTATAACTATCACTCGCTTTGTGCTCGTTCTACAACTATTACTTGAATGCTTCTCGTGCTACAACTATCACTTGCTTAGTATTTATACTATAACTATCAACTGCTTTCTCTTTCTGCTTCTGCAATATCTTGCATGGAATTTCTACTATAACTATCACTAACTTGCTGTTTATACAACATCTATCACTTGCTTGGTATTTATACTGTAATTATCTCTAGCTTAGTGTTCATACTACAACTATCAGTTGCTTGTTTTTATGCTATAACAATCACTTGCTTGATATTGATACTATAACTATCACTCGCGCGATGTTCATGCTACAACTATCACTTTCTTGCTTCTCGTGCTACAACTATTAATTGCTTGGTATTGATAGTATAACTATAACTTGCGTGCTGTGCATGTTATAACTATGCCTTGCTTGGTATTTATACTATTATTATAATAACTATCACTTGCTTGGTTTTCATACTACAACTTTTAGTTGCTGGGTGTTTATACTATAACTATCAGTTGTTTGGTGCTCATACTAAAACTATCAATTGCTTTGTAATTATTCTATTACTATCACTCGCTTGGTGTACATTCTACAACTGTAACTTGCTTGGTATTATTAGTATAACTATCACTTGCTTGTTATTTATACTGCATCTGTCACTTGCTTAGCATTTATGCTACAACTATTACTTGCTTGGTATTGATACTATAACTGTCACTTGTTTGGTGTTCATGCTTTAATTATCACATTGTTAGTGTTGATGCAAGAACTCTCACATTCTTGATGCTATAGCTATTATATACCCGTACATTTTTATACTATAACTCATTTTCTTGCTGATC